>NC_092171.1:4415000-4715000 GCF_045791955.1 Oncorhynchus clarkii lewisi | reverse complement strand
CCTAACCTTCTGTGGACAGGTGTCTTTTATACAGGTAACAAACTGAGATTAGGAGCACTCCCTTTAAGAGTGTGCTCCTAATCTCAGCTCGTTACCTGTATAAAAGACACCTGGGAGCCAGAAATCTTTCTGATTTATAACATTTTTTACATGCGTTTTTCTGGAGTTTTTTGTTGTTATTCTGTCTCTCACTGTTCAAATAAACCTACCGTTAAAATTATAGATGGATCATTTCTTTGTCAGTGGGAAAACGTACAAAATCAGCAGGGGATCAAATACTTTTCCCCCTCACTTTAGCTGTCCCAGGCAAGTTTTTGAGATCGGAGACAAAATACCCATGAAATTGCCTACTCAGGGTGCGTGGCCTTCACCAATGCTTGATTAATGTGCGGTGGTCCTGACCGCAATCTGAGGGCTACCGATCCCGCCTTTGCGCCATCCTAGACATCCCGATATTTTCAAAAGTTTGATTTTATCGGCACAAAATATGCAATTCTCTTGTAGTGTGAGACGTGCATCGACAAGTTCTGAGAACGATGATCAGCAATAGCCAATGAGAGCTCGCAAGAGAAAAAGCCATCACCCAGAATGTGTAGACTCTTGAGCAGGAGCAATGACCACCACCAGTACACGTTTTTATTTGCCTTTATCCAAAGCCAAAATGTCAAATCCTTACAGCTCTGATGTTCACAAGCTATGGTATTCAATTCAGAATGTATTGGCTAGATATTTCAACCCTAAATGGCAAGTGTGAATGTCTGACTGAAAATGTTTATGAGGCTGCTTTGAGCCACAACTCGTCCTAGCTACGTTAACAATCTAATCACATCATTGCATTATTGTTTCCGTGAGACAGCATGGAATGAAGTGAAGAATCTTGAAGTGTGTGATTCCTCGTCTGTGCCACATAGTGAGTGCAGAAAATACAGTTGTTTAATGTGAGGCTCAGCGATGTTAGGATTTTGAAAGTCGTGTAGTGTATGGCCGGCATTAGCTGTCCCTTCTCACTCCCTCTGTCCCCTTAATCTCTCCTCCCTCATTTTTCACCCCATCCCATAACTGCACATTTTAATTAACTTAACTGATTCAAGTCGATGATCCTGGAGAAGACGTTTATTAATTATAATTAATTATTTGTTAGTGACAGACATGGTTATTGAATGCTTTCATTTTGAAGGCCTTAAGCTTTCACAAAAGTGAGTACCTAGGCAAATATTGTTATTAAAATTGAATTCTATGACAATACATACAGTACCAGTCACAAGTTTGGACAACAAAAAAAAAGTTTTAAACAAATCTAAATATATTTTATATGTGAGATTCTTCAAAGCAGCCACCCTTTGCCTTGATGACAGCTTTCCACACTCTTTCACACTCGCATTCTCTCAATGAGCTTCATGAGGTAGTCGCCTGGAAAGCATTTCAATTAACATGTGTGCCTTGTTAAAAGTTCATTTGTGGAATTTCTTTCCTTAATGCGTTTGAGCCAATCAGTTGTGTTGTGACAAGGCAGGGTTGGTATACAGAAGATAGCCCTATTTGGTAAAGGACCAAGTCCATATTATGGCAAGAGCAGCTCAAGTAAGCAAAGAGAAATGACAGTAAATCATTACTTTCAGACCTGAAGGTCAGGTAATCCGGAAAATTTCAAAAACTTTGAAAGTTTCTTGAAACGCAGTCTCAAAAACCATCAAGCGGTATGATGAAACTGGCTCTCATGAGGACCACCACAGGAAAGAAAGACCAAGAGTTACCTCTGCTGCAGAGGATAGGTTAATTTGAGTTACCACCTCAGAAATCGGCTATTAACTGCACCTCAGATTGTAGCCCAAATAAATAGTTCAGAGTTCAAGTAACAGACACATCTCAACATCAACTGTTCAGAGAAGACTGCGCGAATCAGGCCTTCATGGTCGAATTGCTGCAAAGAAATCACAACTAAAGGACACCAATAATAAGAAAAGACTTGCTTTGGCCAAGAAACATGAACAATGGACATTAGACCGGTGGAAATCTGTCCTTTCATCTGATGAGTCCATTTTTGGTTCCAACCGTCGTGTCTTTGTGAGACGCAGAGTAGGTGAACGGATGGCCTCCGTATGTGTGGATTCCACCATGAAGCATGGAGGAGGAGATGTGATGGTGCTTTGCTGGTGAAACTGTCAGAGATTGTTTTACATCCAGGCACACTTAACAAGCATGGCTACCACAGCATTCTGCAGTTATATGCCATCCCATCTGGTTTGCGCTTAGTGGGACTATCCTTTGTTTTTCAACATGACAACGACCCAAAACACACCTCCAGGCTGTGTAAGGGCTATTTGACCAAGAAGGAGAGTGGTGGAGTGCTGCATCAGATGGCCTGGTCTCCACAATCACCTTTCCTCAACCCAATTGAGATGGTTTGGGATGAGTTGGACCACAGACTGAAGGAAAATCAGCCAACAAGTGCTCAGCATATGTGGGAACTCCTTCAAGACTGTTGGAAAAGCATTCCGGGTGACTACCTCATGAAGCTGGTTGAGAGAATGCCAAGTGTGTGCAAAGCTGTCATCAAGGCAAAGGGTGGCTATTTGAAGAATCTAAAATCTAAAATATATTTTAGAATCGTATTAGTGTGACTACACTTCATACTACACCCCAGCCATTTAATAATTTTGAAGCTTGTAAATAAGCTACTTTCTCACCACATTACACAAGTTAATCTTATCAATAGTGAACATTCATGGAAACACAATTGCATTGATGGCATCAAGTAGGCCACCTTGAATATAGTAACACATATTGAGAATAAGAAACATAGATTAAGCCTAGTCCTGTACTAAGAGATTGTATGTTGAATTTTTTTAGCTTTTGAGTCTAGGACTAGGTTAAGTGTCCAGGCAACCAGCCCAAAATGTAATTCTGTAATATAGTGGTAAAAATGTAGTTCCATACCGTACATACAGTGCATTCGGAAAGTATTCAGACCCCTCGACTTTTTCACATTTTGGCACGTTAGACAGATTCGAAAGAAAAAAAATCCTCATCAATCTACACACAATACCCCATAATGACAAAGCAAAAACAGGTTTTTAGACATTTTAGCAAATTTATTTCAAATAAAAAAATGGAAATATCAAATTGACTTAAGTATTCAGACCATTTACTCAGTACTTTGTTGAAGCACCTTTGGCAGTGATTACAGCCTTGAGCATTCTTGGGTATGATGCTACAAACATGGCACACCTGTATTTGGCGAGTTCCTCCCATTCGTCTCTGCAGGTTTCCTTGCCTCGGTTGGCTCGGCGGCTTCCCATCCCACGTCACACTCCACCGGATCTTCGGGCTCCCTCTCTGTAGCGGGATCAAACAGGCGTCTTGCCTCAGCCGGATCGTCGGGCTTCCATGCCTCAGCCGGCTCGCCAGGCTCTCATGCTCCTGCCGGTTCGTTGGGCTTCCACGCCCCAACCGGCAGGTGGGATGCAGGGTGGTCGCGTACTGTCACGTCTGCTCCCCCCACCCCCCCCCACCCGGCACTTGAGGGCGCCAGGCTGCCCTGCATCACGCACTCCTATCATCCATTACGCACACCTGCCTTCCCTTGTCACGCGCATCAGCAATATTGGACTCACCTGGACTCACTCATCACCTGTTATTACCTCCCCTATATTTGTCAGTGCCCCAGCTCTGTTCCCTGCTTCTGCATTAATTGTTTTTTGTCTGTATTATTAGTTTGCTGATGCTGTTTCTGTCTTGTTCCATGTCCGTTCTTCATTAAATGTTTGACTCCCCGTACTTGCTTTGTCTCGCCAGCGTCATCCCATGTGACAGAAGAGGACAAAGAAACCACTTAACAATAAAGGTTATGGTTGATTACTGTATCGAAGAACCAGCCAGTTATTCTCTTAAAATCATTGGTTGTCTACACGGCCCTCCTAGCCAAGCTGGGAGCATCAACGCGGCTGATTAGCCTCCTCAGAAGCCCACTCTCACAGAACGAGTGCAAGGGAACAGACCACTAAGAGAAAGGACCCTGACATCGTGTGGACAATCAAAGACTAACACCCGGTAACAAAGGAGGTGCTATCGGAGTAGAAGGTCTTCGGCTAAACCTCCTAAGCGGAAATCAGTCCACGAAGAGATACCCATGGAGACCTTCAACAAGTAATTACATCATTATAATTCTGACCCATAAGAGCGGCAGTTCAGGGCAAGCTGTCAGGGTTAAACTAAGCATAGTTTACAAGTGTGCTTTTCTCTTGTGCACGTTCTCTCTCTTTCTAAATCCCCATCTTGTGTAACACATGTCATATAGATTTAGTGAAACCCGGGTTGTGCAGATTTACGAATTGTGCGACGGTCAGGGTGAGACTGTAGAGGAAATTAATTAATTAGTGACTGCTGTAAAACCTATATTCTGACATTCTTTGAATTAATTTGGGAAACGGAAACTCATTAAACAAACTTTTCCCATGGTGCCGCAGGTGACTGAGTTAATGATTACCTGATTAATTTAATCACGTAATTATAAACATAGTTAATTATTCGATAAAAAGCAGTTGTCACATTAATGATACAAGGTTACGACAGTGCATAGGGTCGCTGTCCTGTTGGAAGGTGAACCTTCACCCCAGTCTGAGGTCCTGAGTGCTCTGGAGCAGGTTTTCATCAAGGACCTCTCTGTACTTTGCGCCATTCATCTTTCCCTCGATCCTGACTAGCCTACCAGTCCCTGCAACTGAAAAACATCCCCACAGCATGATGCTGCCACTACCGTCCTTCGCTGTAGGAATGGTGCCAGGTTTTCTCCAAAAGTGACGCTTGGCATTCAGGCCAAAGAGTTCAATCTTGGTTTCATCTGGTCTGAGAGTCCTTTAGGTGCCTTTTGGCAAACTCCAAGAGGGCTGTCATATGCCTTTTATTGAGGAGTGGCTTCCATCTGGCCACTCTAACATAAAGGCCTGACTGGTGGAGTGCTGCAGAGATGGTTGTCCTTCGGGGAGGTTCTCCCTGTCAGAGTGACCATTAGGTTGTTGATCACCTCCCTGACCAAGACCGAGCCTCCCCCGATTGCCAGGCGGCCAGCACTAGGAAGAGTCTTGGTGGCTCCAATCTTCTTCAATTTAAGAGTGATGGAGGCCACTGTGCCTGGACACAATCCTACAGACAATTCTTTCGACCTCATGGCTTGGTTTTTGCTCTGACATGCACTGTCAACTGTGGGACCTTATATAGATAGGTGTGTGCCTTTCCAAATCATGTCCAATCAATTGATTTGCCCCATGTGGACTCCAATCAATTTGTAGAAACATCTCAAGGATGATCCATGGAAATAGTATGCACTTGAGCTCAATTTCGAGTCTCATAGCAAAGGGTCTGAATACTTATGTAAATAAGGTATTTCTGTTATTTATCTGTTATACATTTGCATACATTTGCAAACATTTCTAAAAAACTTTCATTTTTCATTATGGGCAATTGTGTGCAGATTGATGAGGGAAAAAATAATTTAATACATTTAAAGAATAAGGCTGTAACGTAACAAAATGTGGAAAAGTGAAGGGGTCTGAATACTTTATGAATGCACTGTAAACAGTAAGTGAGGGGCCTTACACCAAATAGTATTGTTAACAGATGGGTTAGCCCTTTAGAACCCAATATAATTATAGTATGACGCAGTAGATTACTGAGAATTATCAAGATAAAGCAAATTTTCTCACATATTTCAAACAAACAGATATAGCTAAAAAAAAAACTAAGAACAAATGACATTTACAAGTTCACAAAATTTTAAAAGCACAAAATAAAGAAGAATGTTTAAGCCTTGAGACAATTGAGACATTAATTGTGCATGTGTCCCATTCAGAGGGTGAATGGGAAAGGCAAAATATTTAAGTGCTGCTGTGTTTTTCACACTCAACAGTTTCCCGTGCTTATTAACAATGGTCCTCCACCAAAAGGACATCCAGCCAACTCCAAACCACTGTGGGAAGCATTGAAGTCAACATGGGCCAGCATCCCTGTGGAACGCTTTCGACACCTTGTAGAACATTGCCTTACCTCTCTTATCCTACCTCATTTCCACATGCTGTATATAGATTTTCCTACTGTATTATTGATTGTATGTTAGTTTATTCCATGTGTAACTCTGTGTTGTTGTATGTGTCAAACTGCTTTGCTTTAACCTGGCCAGGTCGCAGTTGTAAATGAGAACTTGTTCTCAACTAGCTTACCTGTTTAAATAAAGGTGAAATACAACACAAAAAAATAAAACATGCGCTGGCGAATTGAGTGCTGTTGTGAGGGGGAAAAAAAGAGTGTGCAACTCAATATTAGGAAGGTGCTCCTGATGCTTTGTACACTCATTATAATGTCCTTATTGCAATTATGCTGGTTTTCACTATTTATCAAGCACACTTGGCGCTTATAATGATGTTAAGGCTACTGATGTTTTTGTCATTTGACCGCGCGTCTTGCTGACTGTGCATCTTGGTGGTTTGGATATTTTTCTTCTGTTGTCGTTATAAAAAGAAGCTGTTACCGCATTCAGTTTCATAGTGGTAACAAAGGCACTCCTAAATAAACATTACTGAACAAATTATTTTTGTTGTTGTTGTCTTATAAAAAATACAATAAAACATATTGTAATGATACTTAAGACCTTCATAAACACACATGCCGTTTGTGTGCAGTAGTCTATGTATCACTACTTTGCTTGTGAGAAGGCCAGCTGATTGCCATTGCCTGATTACCAGGATAGCAGACAGATCAGGTCAAGGGAAAGCAAAAATATACAAGCCTTGATGAACACAGTGCTCTTTATCTACATTTTTCTCTTTCTGTCTGTTTATTATTTCACAGACACTCACACAAACACGCACACGAAGGTTTCTCTCTCTCTCTCTCTCTCTCTCTCTCTCTCTCTCTCACTCTCTCTCTCTCTCTCTCGCATGGTTAAGGAAATGCAACTGTTGTCTTTACAGTCTCCTTAAGTCCCCACCGTTGTCTAGTCATTTGAACTCTGACATGTGGCCCATCCAGCTCTATATTTCTCTCAGCAGCATTTGTCTACCTCGATCCACATCAACACTGTGCCACTGAACACGCTGGACATTCAGTTGAGATGACTCAACATTTTCTCAGATGGGCTGTGTGAACTGACCTTAACTGAACTAGGGTTGCAAAATTACAGTAACTTCCCAAATTCTTCAGTTTTCCAGAAATCCTGGTTGGAGGATTCCCAGATTTCCTGCTTATTCCCTCAAAATTCCAGGAATCTTCCATCCAGGATTTTGGGTAAGTTATCCTAAACTGCACAATGACCTTCTAAAGAACATTCCCGGGGTCTGTATTCACAAAGCGTCTCAGAGTAGGTGTGATCTAAGATCAGGTCCCCACGTCCATGTCTAAATATATTATTGTTGATCTAAAAGGAAAAACTGACCCTAGATCAGCACCCCTACTCTGAGACGCATGATACAGATCCCCCTGTCCATGCTGTGACGGCCCTGAATTTTTCTGAACCGTCTCAGTGCAGCTCCTTCCAATAGGGCGCTTTTCCTTTAATTCCCAATTAAATAGCCAGCATCAGCTGCGCAAAAGTGGGGTTGTGATGGAGACGTGACTGAGGATGTGTTCAACTTTCAGTTCCCGAAGCGTCTCTATTCCGTTGTTTTGTTGAGGTTAAACGTGTGTTTTGTAGCCTAATAGAGTTTACCCAGGATCGAATCCACTCTTTGCGTCCGTGGACTACACCTCTCTGTTCTTCGTGGGTTTACGCTACACGGAATGAACGGACAAACATTGCGTGACAAAAGTCACTTGAGTTCACTGAACTCCTTTACCGGGCTGGACTCTTTTTAGGCCCGAGGTACAGGACATTTCTGGAGGAACCAGAACTCATTGTGTTATATTATTATGTGTGTGTGTAATCATTGATGTTGCTAATACAACCCACGCAAAATAATATAGTTGTTTTTGAAGTTATTTTCAATGTTTTAAGGGTTTATGAAAAGTTTATTTCCATCCTGACTTTTACATAGGTCCTTTGTATTGGTGTAGACTTGACGGACCAGATGGGACTCATTCCCTCCCAAACTAAAAGGAGAAACCAATGTTTTCTCTGGTAGGCACAACCTACCTGGCACCCCTATAAATAATAACCTCAAGTCAAAACCGTTACAATGCACTCTTACGACTTAAATGGCTAAGTTGATCTTAGATCAGCAATCCTAGATCAGCCATGATCTACTTAAATTCACTGATCACATTCTGGAGACATTTGGCCAACTGAGTGGTGTTAAGATGCGAAGCACAGCTGGCTAAAATCAGATGAAAGTGAAACATTGACACGGAAAGAGAAAATCAAAGTCTTTGAGTCCAAATGAAAAATTAACGAGTATACCATAACATTTTAGTGATGGGACTGCATGGGAAAATAAATAAATAAAAGTGCACTGCTTGAGGAAGAGAGATGTCTCAAGGAAGGCTGTCTTGACCGAAGCATCAACGGAAAAAAATGCGTGAAGGAGTAATTTGTGTGCAGCAGGGAGTCGTTTTTATATCAGTAATGAAAGGAAAAAGCTCCATCTTATACAACAACCTGAAGTATGATGTTTTTATCCTCAGCACTACTAACAAAAAGCACTCTAAAATCCCTATTACTTTATGCCTACTGAGCAGAGCCAGGCTATACTGTGTTGGCCTGGTTACACATCCACAATAGTTTCTATATCTGTGCTGGAAACGAAAATTTGGAAAAAAAAATACATCAGCCAGCACATTAAGGTTCAGGATGGCACGATATTGTGAAAAGAGTGTAGTGTACATGTTAAAATGAGCCTTTAACACTAAAACCTCTGGGCGTCTTCGAACTAATGAGTATTCATTTTGACTGCAACATTCTAATAGTATAATTTCAGTTTTGATATCGCAAAAATAAATCAATACATTTTATTTGTGGAGTGCCTTTGTTAGAACTATGAAACTATCAAGGCACAAGGCAAGACCCAGATGCAGACACAGGAGGCAGATGGTTGGAGTCTTGTTGGAGTCAATGTTTATTAATCCAAAGGGGTAGGCAAGAGAATGGTCGTGGACAGGCAAAAAGGTCAAAACCAGATCAGAGTCCAGGAGGTACAGAGTGGCAGACAGGTTGCCAGCCAATCATTTGTGGGTCAAAGCAGGCAGAATGGTCAGGCAGGCAGGTACATAGTCCAGAAAAATGCAAGGGTCAAAACTGGGAGGACTAGAAAAAGGAGTACGGGAAAAACACGCTGGTTGACTTGACTAAACATAGAAGACAAACTGGCACAAAGAGACAGGAAACACAGGGATAAATACACTGGGGAAAATAAGCGACACCTGGAAGGGGTGGAGACAATCACAGGAACAGGTGAAACAGATCCGGGCGTGACAGAAACAGAAAGAGTATGTGTTGGAACATAGTAACCACTTATTTTTATGAGGACATTAAAAAAAAAAAAATTTTAAATTCCCCAACCACCAAGACACACATCAGCAAGACTCGCGGTCAAAATGAAAGCATCAGTAGCCTAAACATCATTAGAAGCACCAAGTGTGCTTGATAAATAGTGAAATAAACACAAAGTCCATAATGCCATTATAATAAATATAAGTGTCAATATGATGCCAGTCAAAAATAGTCAATTATTTATAGGTCGGTGTAACGGCAGATTTCCTCTTCGTCTGAAGAGGTGTAGCAGGGATCAGACCAAAACGCAGCGTGGTAAGTGTCCATATCGTTTATTATAAAACATAAACTGAACACTAAGAAATACAAAACAATAAATGTGAACATGAACGAAAACCGAAACAATACCGTGTGGCTAACAAACACAGACACGGAAACAAACACCCACAAACCAACAGTAAAACCCAGGCTACCTAAATATGGTTCTCAATCAGGGACAAAAAAGCGGCGACCCTCGCCACCGACCTTGGACTGGGAACCCTAGACATGGGTCCCGAACGGACGGGGGATTCCTGCGGCGCCGGACAGGCGGGAGACTCCGGCGGCGCCGGACAGTACTCCGGCGGCTCCGGACAGGCGGGATACTCTGCCGGCTCTGGACATGCGGAGTCTAATTTGTAATCAAGGTATGATTAATTCTGTGTATATGTAATTCTGTGTGATTAGTTAGGTATTTAGTAAATAAATAATTAAACCCAATTTTGTATTGCTGATTCAACTTGTTAGCCAGCGTTCGTCAAGATAACCAAGAATTTACAACTTTCAGATGAGATTGAATTAAGGTGACGATTAATATTGACTGCTATTGATGTAAAATATTACTAGGTCTTTAAGAGTTTATTTGGAAGATAACAGCTCTATAAATATTATTTTGTGGTGCCCTGACTCTCTAGTTAATTACATTTACATGATTAGCTCAATCAGGTATTATTAATTACGGAGAAATTATTTTATAGAATAGCATGTCATATCACTTCAATCCGGCATAGCCAAAGACACAACACCATCAACACCATAGCCCCTGGGTTTGGGATGGAGGTTTTGTATTTTGTCCTGTAGTACATCCAATGTAGTTTGAGTTTCCAATGGATTCTGGTAGTCTTTAGTCATTGAGTCTAAGATTTGTATCTGATCAGGTATATGTTTTGGCTGTTTTTCTTTGTTATAAGTCCAAAAAGGTTTGGATAGATAACTCTCTGTGTTGTTGTTTTTTTTTTGTGTGTTTTCCAATTTTTCCCAGAAGTGGTTAGAGTCTATGGATTCTTCAATTACACGGAGCTGATTTCTGACGTGCTGTTAACAAGCTTGTCCTGGGGCTCTGTTCACAAACACAAACAGACCCGACAGAGCACCAGGACAGCAACACAAATAGACCCAACCAAATGAGATAACAAAAAGATAATTATTTCCAATGCGTCAAGTAATTAACAAAAACATGTAGAAAATATAATGCTATTTGGCCCTAAACATAGAGTACACAGTGGCAGAATACCTGACCACTGCGACTGACCCAAACTTAAGGAAAGATTTGTCTGTGGGTCTGTGTACAGACTCAGTGAGCATAGCCTTGCTATTGAGAAAGGCCACCTTAGGCAGACTTGGCTCTCAAGACAGGCTATGTGCACATTGCCCACAAAATGAGGTGGAAACTGAGCTGCACTGCCTAACCTCCTGCCAAATGTATGACCATATTAGACACACATTTCCCTCAGATTACACAGATCCACAAATAATTAAAAATATATATATATATTTTGATGAACTCCCTTATCTATTGGCTGAAATACCACAGTGTGCCAGAGAGAGAGAGAAAAAGAAAGATGTAAGTGTGAATTGAGTTCTAAAACTGTGGTTTTTGAATGCTTACACAACATTTACAGATGTATTTAATGCTAATAAAACACCTTGAATTGACATTGAATTGGCAGAAAGACAAATTGCATCAGTCCCTAACTATTCTACTAGGTACAATCTTGTGCCTTTGAGAGAGCACATCACAGGAGCTGTGTGTGCGTGTGCGTGTGCGTGCGTGCGTGCGTGTGTGTGTGTGCGTGCGTGTGTGTGTGTGTGTGTGTGTGTGTATTAATGAAGTGTGTGTTCAAACGTTGGTGTTGGTGGGGGGTTAGAATACTCAGGGAATCGGGCACAGAGGAATCTTCTGAGACAGTTTTGGTAAGTAGTTGACGTGGGCAGCGGAGGTGGGGGGAGAACACCTGGGCACAGTCAAATTGGCACAGACACATACCCCTGTTTTATTCATAGTGACCTAATGCCACCAGACAGGTGGGTACCCTGGGGGAGCGCACTTATTTTCTCACATCTCACACACTCATTCACACACAAACACACACACAGCCTATGGTCAACGTGATCTGCATTAGCACTCGCTCAAAAGAGATCTCAAAACAGCTCACACCATAACTCTCCCCTGTAGCCTTGACCAACGCGAGGTCTGAGAGAAAGAGAGATAGAGAGAGAGCGAGTGAGGGTCATGGCACTGCAAGCCTCATGCTCTACTGGCATTGCAAGCCCCATGCTCTACCAACTGAGCCACAAAGTTGTGTTATGTCGTGTTACCTGTGGTCGTGGGTGTCCTTTGACCAGACATTTGAGCACCAGGTGGTCTCCCTCTCTGATGGTGTAGATCCTCTCACTGATGTTGTCGTCCTTCACCACACACGCCTGGCCCTCATGCACGATCTTGGCATTGGCAGGGGCTGCGTCAACACATAAGAAAAAAGACAAAGGGTCAATTTTACAGGCTCATAAGTTCACATACAAATTAACAAATACGTTTTTGTTAAGGTTCATGAAAGTTCCTGTTTTGGAAGGCATTCTTGTAAAAAAATAATGATTTCTTAGTTTCGAACGGCTTTGCTGTATGTTACAGTTGGTAGACGGCCCAAGGCTTTAATGTTGATCTGCAATAGTATTGTAAAAGACAGGACAGGAACACATCAGTTTTTAATGCACCATCTGACAAGTTTGTCTATACGGGAGCATGAAGAAAGGTAAAACACATATCCTGTCTCACATCTCCAATACATTGCTAGGTGCTTTCAGTGTTGACAGTACCAAAATACAACAACTCATGTCCAAAAACACTGCAACACAAACAAGTTACAACGTGAAATCGCCTCTATCCCATTCAGACCTCAGAGGGCCAAAACTACATCTCCCATAATGCAACGCCAGCACCAGTCGACAGCTCTGCTAACCTTCTGCATCATAGAAAGGCATGCTAGCATGCTAGCTAGCAACAGCAGCACTTTTAGCACTCTGTAAACTATATTAATAACAACAATACAACTCTGAAAGTTACATGTTTCAATAGTCTCACAGTCCCTTATAACAATACCTAAAGTATTAATCTTGGGATGTTTTACTTATTTCACGTTATGGACATACCTTTCTCTCTGTGTTTTCTTGGACCGAGGAGAACGGGAGCTACGGTTAGTACCAGGGTGTTAGTAGGTGACGCAAGCACCCAGATGAAATAAAATACATTTAATGAAACACAAGCCGAAGATGTTAACATTCATTTACTGTAGTTGCCTACCTAACATCAACAGGGAGCGCAACAATTAAAAATAGACACCAAAAGTAAAGTTCCTGGCGATCTGACTCCCCCTTCTGTCTGAACTTGGAATATTCCTGTTCTCGGGCTTTGGCCACTGACCCTCAACCTGGTTGTTCTGTTCTGCTTTGTGTATTATTCTAATAATTTGAAGTTTGATGGAATAACCTTTTTAACTCTCCTACATGTGTGTGTGTCTGCCTAGGTGTGCCGGTGACTTGCCTAGTTAAAGAAAGGTTAAATACATTTAAAAAAATAGTGTTGGCTAGAACAAACATGTGCACAGTACACACCTAGTAGATTGAGAAACACTGAATGAAGTGACAGGTACAAGAGAACCCTAGTAAACACCATGGCCTCAAGAACTAGGACCGAAGATGTCTGACTTATCACGGCCTACAAGGCTCGTCACAGAAGGCGATCAAGATTGCGTGCAATTTTTTAATGTAACCTCAGCCAGGACAAGTGAAGGGAGACAGGAGGGAGGTGGGGAAGAGAGGGAGCGGGACAGAGATGAGGAGAGAGAAATAGCAGTTGATGGAGGGGGAAGAAGAAATGAAAGAGAAAGAGAGAGAAAGAAAGAAAATAAAAATACTAAGGACTACTCAGAAACCCACAAAGAGAGAAAAAATTAGGGCAGCACAATGTAAACACCGATATAGACCCCAAACGTATCCTTTCCTCTAAAATCAGACCGCTCCCATTGAAGGCAACCCCATTGCCACAGAGTAAATTAGTATAGCATATTAGCACGTTAGTGCAGGCTAGCCACCAAAACTAGTGAGAGGCAGTGGTATAGCATCCCCGCGTCCCAGGGCCCGTTCTGGGGCAGATCTGGAGCGACAAGGCCCCTGACAGCTACCACGTGGCAGAGGGAACTTGAGTGGTGTTCGGCTTTACACAGGCACCACGGCGCATGACAAACCTCTAACCTGATGTGAACTTCACAGTGTGAATGGTAGAGGAGAGAAGGTGCAGAAGGGGGGGGTGTAATGCTCCACACTCGACTGCCGCTAGCTGTGTGTGTGTGTGTGTGTGTGTGTGTGTGTGTGTGTGTGTGTGTGTGTGTGTGTGTGTGTGTGTGTGTGTGTGTGTGTGTGTGTGTGTGTTGTTGTTGTGGGAGAAGGCAGGGGAAGCACTTGAGAGACGCGCTCTGGCGCCCATTCAGCAGTTCTCGGTCATGGTGCATCAACCATTGAAACAGGGTGATTATATACTGGGTGGTTCGAGCTTTGAAAGTTGATTGGCTGACAGCCATGGTATATCAGATTGTTTACCACGGGAATGACAAAACATTTATTTTTACTGCGCTAATTACGTTGGTAACCCATTTACAATAGCAATAAGGCACCTCGGGGGTTTGTGGTATATGGCCAATATACCCTGGCTAAGGGCTGTATCCAGGCACTCCGGGTTGCGTCGTGCTAAATAACTCCCCTTAACCTTGGTATACTGTTCATATACCACACCCCCTTGGGCCTTAATGCTTAACTATGCCATGGCAGAGGAGTCCTGTTTTAGCATTTATTGCTGCTATTCTGGAACTCTCTCTTTTGCCCTCTTTCTTGCTTCTCTCTCTCCCTCTCCCTCTTCATCTCTACTTCTCTCTCTTTCTCTTCCATCTCTTTCTCAGTCACTCTCTCTTGCCGTATTTCCATCTTTTACTCTCCATATCAGGCTCCGTTTCTCTCTCTTCCTCTCTTTTCCTCTTCATCTCTCTCTCTCTCTCTCTCTTTTCCTCTCTCTCTCTCCCATCCATCTCACTCTCTTTCTCTCCTTCTCAGTCTCTGTCTCCTATCGAGGTTAACTTATGATAACTCTGTGCCCTCTGTGATTGCCGATGAGACAGTGTGGGTGTGAGAAGAAGCCCAGAACGGGTCTGCATTAGTGGGATAGAGGGCACAAAGTGGGCGGTCAGAAGTGGCACAAGGGCAGAACTTTGGTGGCAGAGCCAAAGGCGGTGAGGGGCTAACTGGACAACTCAACTTTGAGGTGAGGGCACAGGGCACAAATGATTTAAATGATGAACAACTGTCTTTTTCAGTGCGTTAGCACGTCAGCGCTAGTGCGGCCTCTCCGGAGAGGGAGAGAGGTTGACCTGCAGCATGCGGCTCCTCCACTATTCTTGCATCGGGCTAGAGGCTGCCTGGCAGTCTGACTCACTGTAGCAGCCAAGGTTGGTTAAAGATGAGGGATGGAGGAAGGGAGGGATGGAGAGTGGGGTAGGACTGGGGAATGAATAAGGGAGAAAGAGAGAGCCCTGGTGAAAGAAATACAGCACAGACCAGCCTTTGTTGTGTTTTTGCTGGTGACCAGCATTGTGTTTTCACTTGTCATGATTTCTTTGGTGACCAGCCTTCGCTGTGTTTTGGACACTGATCACAAGCATCAGAATGACTACCAGGGTCAGAAAGAAGAATGAATGAGACTACCTAAATCATCCAACCTCCAACAACAGATTGGATTAGTTTGCAAAAATTTGGGGGAAGTTACAGGGGAAAGGAGGGGGGATGAATGATGGATTAATACATGCAAAATAAGTAAATGCAATAATAGATATTGATACAAACAATTATAAAAATCAAACTGCAAAAGAGCATGTTGGAAAATATGACAATGATGGGTGTGGTTTTGCAGACCAGCATGACCGGACCATGCTGGACCAGCAAACAAAACAACAACAAAAGGTTATTGAGGGTTATTTTTCAGGGGTGATGGTGATATGTAACCATTTTTGGGGGAGCATATCAGGAATGATTCTTTACTACTGTGATGGTTCTGAAAAACCATCCTGTTGTTTCCCACTCCACCAGGTTTTCCTTTTATGCAAATTAAATGCTACACTGTTAAAAAGCTCCTGTAATTTTACTGTACAGTACAGGTTGCAGTGAAACAAGTTACAGAATTTTACATTTTAGTCATTTAGCAAACACTCTCATCTAGATCGATCGATATTTGGTGCCTTGCTCCATTGCACATCAACAGATTTTTCAACTAGCCGGCTCTGGGATTTGAACCAGCGACCTTTCGTTTACTGGCCCAACCCTTTTTACAGCTGAATTAAGGTGTTATTGCTGTAAAAGGACAGTATGTTGCAGAATTTAATGGCAATAATACATTTCTGCACTGCTAAAGTTGCCCAAAATCAAGTCAATAATTGTCAGATAGTCTGACAACAACCACATAAAAAAATATATCTGTGCTCAAGGACATAGTGTACAGTCGTGGCCAAAAGGTTTGAGAATGACACAAATATTAATTTCTACAAAGTTTGCTGCTTCAGTGTCTTTAGATATTTTTGTCAGATTATTTTTTTTGATATATCCATTATTTTACCAGGTAAATTGACTGAGAACACGTTCTCATTTACAGCAACAACCTGGGGAATAGTTACAGGGGAGAGGAGGGGGATGAATGAGCCAATTGTAAACTGGAGATTATTAGGTTGACCGTGATGGTTTGAGGGCCAGATTGGGAATTCTAGCCAGGACACCGGGGTTAACACCCCTACTCTTACAATTAGTGCCATGGGATCTTTAATGCCCTCAGAGAGTCAGGACACCCGTTTAACATCCCATCCGAAAGACGGCACCCTAAACAGGGCAGTGTATCCCAATCACTGCCCTGTGGAATTGGGATATTTTTTAGACCAGAGGAAAGAGTGCCTCCTACTAGCCCTCCAACACCACTTCCAGCAGCATCTGGTCTCCCTGCCAGGGACTGACCAGGACCAACCCTGCTAAGCTTCAGAAGCAAGCCAGCAGTGGTATGCAGGGTGGTATGCTGCAATGGAATACTGAAGTATAATTACAAGCATTTCATAAGTGTCAAAGGCTTTTATTGACAATTACACCAAGTTGATGCAAAGAGTCAATATCTGCAGTGTTGACCCTTCTTGTTCAAGACCTCTGCAATCTGCCCTGGAATGCTGTCAATTAACTTCTGGGCCACATCCTGACTGATGGCAGCCCATTCTTGCATAATCAATGCATGTAGTTTGTCCGAATTTGTGGGTTTTTGTTTGTCCACTCGCCTCTTGAGGATTGACCACAAGTTCTCAATGGGCTAAAGGTCTGGGGAGTGTCCTGGCCATGGACCCAAAATATTGATGTTTTGTTCCCCGAGCCACTTATGCCTTATGGCAAGATGCTCCATCATGCTGGAAAAGGCACTGTTCGTCACCAAACTGTTCCTGGATGGAGAAGTTGCTCTCGGAGGATGTGTTGGTATCATTCTTTATTCATGACTATGTTCTTAGGCAAAATTGTGAGTGAGCCCACTCCCTTGGCTGAGAAGCAACCCCACACATGAATGGTCTCAGGATGCTTAACTGTTGGTATGACACAGGACTGATGGTAGCGCTCACCTTGTCTTCTCCAGACAAGCTTTTTTTCTGGATGCCCCAAACAAACTGAAAGGGGATTCATCAGAGAAAATTTATTTACCCCAGTCCTCAGCAGTCCAATCTCTGTACCTTTTGCAGAATATCAGTATGTCCCTGATTGTTTTTCCTGGAGAGAAGTGGCTTCTTTGCTGCCCTTCTTGACACCAGGCCATCCTTCAAATGTCTTCGCCTCACTGTGCGTGCAGAAGCACTCACACCTGCCTGCTGCCATACCTGAGCATGCTCTGTACTGGTGATGCCCCGATCCGGCAGCTGAATCAACTTTAGGAGACAGTCCTGGCGCTTGCTGGACTTTCTTGGGCGCCCTGAAGCCTTCTTCACAACAATTGAACTGCTCTCCTTGAAGTTCTTGATGAATGGTTGATTTAGGTGCAATCTTACTGGCAGCAATATCCTTGCTTGTGAAGCCCTTTTTGTGCAAAGCAATGATGACGACACGTGTTTCCTTGCAGGCAACCATGGTTGATAAAGGAAGAACAATGATTCCAAGCACCACCCTCCTTTTGAAGCTTCCAGTCTGTTATTCAAACTCAATCAGCATGACAGAGTGATTCCCAGCCTTGTCCCCATCAACACTCACACCTGTGTTAACGAGAGAATCACTGACATGATGTCAGCCGGTCCTTTTGTGGCAGGGCTGAAATGCAGTGGAAATGTTTTTTGGGGATTCGGTTCGTTTGCATGGCAAAGAGGGACTTTGCAATTAATTGCAATTCATCTGATCACTCTTCATAACATTCTGGAGAAAATGCAAATTGCCATCATACAAACTGAGGCAGCAGACTTTGTGAAAATTAATATTTGTGTCATTCTCAAAACTTTTGGCCACGACTGTATATACATGCTTTGGGAATTTGAACTGGGTGGAAGTGCATGAATGTTTCAGCAATGTCAAAGGTACACATAAGGTACCTTCATATGGTACTGGTCGGTTCCTTTTAGGGTACATGTGCAGTGGGGCTCATTAGCATATTTGGGGCATGACCTAGTATATGTGCATTTGTGCCAACCGTCGGTTGAAGTGTTGTACAAGTTTAAGTGCTTGATTGCTATGTTCTCATAGTTTAAGAACATATTTTAACTTGGTTAGCTGACTAACTTTTGTAAGAATAGTGGTTATCAAAGCGCTGAACTGTTAAGATAACTGTGGATTTGACATTACGTTAATGTTAACTAAATGCTTGGAAGTTGCTGTGAATTTTGTGTAACCTAATTGGCATTCAGCTGTCAGTAAGTTATTGGAAAATTCACACGGACTAAATAGCCAGCAACTGCGAATAACTTACTGACAGCTTAACTGGCAACCTGATTAAATTGTATTTGTCACATAAACGTGTTTAGCAGATGGAGCGAAATGCTTGTGTTTCTAGCTCCAACAGTGCAGTAATATCTAAAAAGTAATATCTAACAATACACACAATCTAAAGTAAAGGAATATTTGGATGAGCAATGTCAGAGCAGCATAGACGAAAATACAGTGGAATATAATATATATATATATATATATATATATATGAGTACATACAGTGCCTTGCAAAATAATTCATCCCCCATGCCTTTTTTCCTATTTTGTTGCATTACAACCTGTAATTTACATTTATTTTTATTTGGATTTCATGTAATGGACATACACAAAATAGCCCAAATTGGTGAAGTGAAATGAAAAAAATTACTTATTTCAAAAACGTACACAAAAAAAACAGGAAACGTGGTGCGTGCATTTGTATTCACCTTTGCTATGAAGTCCTAATAAGATCTGGTGCAACCAATTACCTTCAGAAGTCACATAATTAGTTAAATAAAGTCCACCTGTGTGCAATCTAAATGTCACATGATCTGCCACATGATCTCTATGTTGCCTAATTGTCTGTAGGACTATTTACGATATAATTTACAAAGATTATTTTTATTACAAATAATTTTATTTTATTTTATCGAATATAATGTTTTTTTAATCAATTAGTATATTTGAGTTTATTTATTTATTTCACCTTTATTTAACCAGGTAGGCAAGTTGAGAACAAGTTCTCATTTACAACTGCGACCTGGCGAAGATAAAGCTGTTCGACAGGTACAACAACACAGAGTTACACATGGAGTAAAACAAACATACAGTCAATAATACAGTAGAAAAGTTTGTCTATATACAATGTGAGCAAATGAGGTGAGATAAGGGAGGTAAAGGCAAAAAAAAATGGTCAGTAATCTGTTTGTTGACTTGGCAGTGCCTTTATTAACCACTGCTCCACCCGGGAGGCTCCACCACTGTGTTCTTGAGGACCTTCAATGCTGCAGAAATGTTTTGGTTCCCTTCCCCAGATCTGTGCCTCGACGCAATTACTTCGACTTTCTGGCGTGTTTTTTTTCTCTGACATGCACTGTCAACTGTGGGACCTTATATAGACAGGTGTGTGCCTTTCCAAATCATGTCCAATCAATTGAAACTACCACAGGTGGACTCCAATCAAGTTGTAGAAACATCTCAAGGATAATCAATGGAAACAGGAAGCACCTGAGCTCAATTTCGAGTCTCATAGCGAAGGGGCTGAATACTTACGTAAATAAGGCATTTCTAAAAACCTGTTACGACTCATTAAGTGGTATTGTGTGTCGATTGCTGAGGATTTTTTAAATGTAATTCATTTTAGATTTTTTTTTAAGTCCAGGGGTCTAACTGCAGGAATGCTGACTGCAGGAATGTCCACCAGAGCTGTTGCGAGATAATTGAATGTTCATTTCTCCACCATAAGCTGCCTCCAATGTCATTTCAGAGAATTTGGCAGTATGTCCAACTGGACTAAATAATGCAGAGCATGTGTAACCATGCATGCCCAGAATCTCCACATCTGACTTCTTTACTTGCAGAATCGTCTGAGACCAGCCACCCGGACAGCTGATGGAAACTGAGTATTTCTGTGTGTAATTAAAGCCCTTTTGTGGGGAAAAACTAATTCTGATTCGCTGGGCCTGGGCCTGGCTCCCCAATGAGGCCCACCCATTGCTGTGCCCCTACCCAGTCCTGAAATCCATAGATTAGGGCCTAATGAATTTATTTCAATTGACTGATTTCCTTTTATGGACTTTAACTCAGTAAAATCTTTAAATTGTTGCATGTTGCGTTTATATTTTTGTTCAGTAAATAATTTTCTTCCGACCATTTGGAAGAGTGTAAATTAAACTAAATAATTCTAAATGTACCACAGAATGTTCTAACAAAACAACAAAATTGTAAGGCCTTTATTACTGCAAAGACTTAAAACAGTTGCGGGAATTTGTGTATGTTCAGGCTAATTGTTTGAGGCTCCCTTTGTTATTGCATTTTAAAACAACAAAAATGCTTGATGGCATTTCAAAGCATGAATGACTCCTATGCTGTGTGAAGACATGAACAAATGAATGATTTATTTATTGACACAGTAGCCTTTAGGCTATATTGAAATATAGGCCTAAGTTACGGTGTTAAGATGGCTAAACAGGATGCATGCACTCTTAGGCCTACAGTGCAATGGTGGTAATGACTACTTATTATTATAATGATGATCAATAAGAAGGAGATTAAGAAAAATTAGGGGATAGGAGCTAGAGATGCGTTTGTAGCCTATTATGTATGACAAATAGGTGCTTTAAGATTACAAAATTGTAATGAGTACACTGAGTCGGGAAGCAAGTTCAGGGAGTGAGTGTTTTAAGAATTAAATAAAAACAAACACAAAACACAAACAACGCACCGACATGAAACAGAGTCAATAACACCTGAGGAAAGAGCCAAGGTGAGTGACAGATATAGGGAAGATAATCAAGGAGGTGATGGAGTCTATGGGCGTCATGAGGCACAGGTGCCCGAGATGATGGTGACAGGTGTGCGGGATTAGCAGCCTGATGACCTAGAGGCCGAAGAGGGAGTATACGTGACAAATATTAATATATTTCTGACCGTTTGGAACAGTGTAAACAACACTAAATAAATGATAAGTAATACCAGAGAGTCTGTTCTAACGAAAATAAAGTATTTGTTACAGCATAGCAAATGCTTAGAGCTCATGGAATCAGTAGGCTATTAAACAAACTCTCAAACAGGCAACAGAAGCAGGATCTGTCTTTTGCTGTAGATATATAGATGATTTATAAAGCCAGGCACATTTAACAGTTAGGCTATTGATTACAGACCTAATTAAATGTGTTTTCTCTATCCTTACTTTTCTTAGACAATAAGGGAAGGTCTGTTTTCTTTTCTCACTCTGCTTCTGCCACCAATATGCTATTATGCACAAAGCAACATGGTCAAGGAAATGGTGCCAATTAAACTGTGCACTGAAGGTAAGCCTATGTTTCAGAACCGCCGACAGCGACCTCTATCCAACGCGGGTGAAAGCACATTGGTCATACAATTATATTATTTTGTAATACTGTTGCACCTAGGGTTGCAAAATTCCAGTAATTTTCTATAAATTCATTAGTTAATCCAAAAATCATGGTTATGAGGATTCTGGATTTCCTGTTTATTCCATCCTGATTTGGGCACACCTCCAACCGGGATTTCGGGAAAACCAGGGAATTTATTGAACGTTTCAGTAATCTTGCAACCCTAGGTGCACTATTGTTCTTACTAGGGATGTGACAGTTGGACAATTTTGCCTAACGTTTCAACTGCCATTTTTTAAAATCAGTTTTCCGTGGGCTCCCGAGTGGCGCAGCGGTCTAAGGCACTGCATCTCAGCGCGAGAGGCGTCACTGCAGTACCTGGTTCACATCTGGCTGTGATTGGGAGTCCCATAGTGCGGTGCACAATTGGCCATCATTGTAAATAAGAATTTGTTTTTAACTGACTTACCTACTTAAAAAAAAAATCATAATACAATAAGAAAAAATCATAAAACTCTAAGTCGATTTACAATGCAGAATAATGGTCCTATTACATATGATTGCAAGGGCGGGGCAATGAAGTTACACTACATGACCAAAAGTATGTGGACACCTGCACGTTGAACATCTCATTCCAAAATCATGGGTATTAATATGGAGTTGGTCACCCCTTTGGTGCTATAACAGCCTCCTCTCTTCTGGGAAGGCTTTCCTCTAGATGTTGGAACATTGCTGCAGGCATTAGTGAGGTCAGGCACTGATGTTAGACGATTAGGCCTGGCTCGCAGTCGGTGTTTCAATTCATCCCAAAGGTGTACAATGGGGTTGAAGTCAAGGCTCTGTGCAGGCCAGTCAAGTTCTTCAACACCAAACTGACAAACAATTTCTGTATCGTCCTAGCTTTGTGCACGGGGGCATTGTCATTCTGAAACAGGAAAAGCCCTTCCCCAAACTGTTTCCACAAAGTTGGAGGAATAGAATTGTCTAGAATGTCATTGTATGCTGTAGTGTTAAGATTTCCCTTCACTGGAACTAAGGAAAAACAGCTCCAGACTATTTTCATGACGTTGGCCTGGGGGGTAGGTTTATGACAGTCACAAATACCTCTTCCCCCCTTTTTCCTCTCTCTACCCCACTGATGTGAAATTTGAAAACCCCTTGGTTAACATAGAGATTCTGGGAACATCAGAAGGTGGGGGGAAATGAACTATATTCTGGTAATTTGACCTATTGAACATGTGCGGTACTTAATGAATATGATGTCAGTTCGGTTGTCATCTGAGACATTCTCATCAATGATAAGATGACATAAACTCTACAGTGGAAAGTCTGCACATTGTAGTTACCGGATTCACATGGAATTGTTGTTCAATTTAAATGTTTGAATGTTTGAATATAAAATTATTGGTGAAGAGATTAAATGTAATTTTAGCTTCCAAATGAGAGATTTGGGTTTTCATAAGGTTAGGGCTCTGCTCAATCAGTGGCCCGCCCCTGTGAAGGGACATGGGTTATAAAACCTTTCAAACACGCCCTCCTCTCCCTTCCTATATAAAGCCTTGACGACAATATAACCTCCTGTTCCAAGTACGTGAGGTCTGCAGCCTCTGTGTTAAAAGGACTAACATGTCAACTACAGAACTAAGCCAACCTCAGCATGAGCTTTGGTTGCGAATGGTATGAACTTTGAACTCTTATTCACTACAGAAGTGATACCTCCTAGTCGTTGAGTTAGCAACAGCAGCTGCAAACGCAGGCTAGGAAAGAACAGACAGAGTATTCCGTCTATCACACAATGACGTTACTACAACATATCCAATTGACCACCAGAGACATTCTTCAAAGGACAAAGGACTCGGTTTGGCAACACGGCCTTCCATCTACCACCAACCTACCGAAGCGCAGCTCAGAGTAAATATGTATTGCATTGTCCTTTTCCAAATGGGTGGTAATTTAGAATGCATAAGATTCTTTATTTACGATAGCACAGCTTCTCCCTTTGTCCCTCAGTCTTCCCACTCTTTCACTGAAGAGTCATATCTGTTCCGCCCGCGCAAGGGACGATTTCCTTTATGACGTAATTTGTAATCAAGGTATGATTAATTCTGTGTATATGTAATTTTATGGGATTAGTTAGGTATTTAGTAAATAAATAATTAAACCCAATTTTGTAGTGCTGATTCAACTTGTTAGCCAGAGTTCGTGAAGATAACCAATAATTTACAACTTTCAGATGAGACTGAATTAAGGTGACGATTAATATTGACTGCTATTGATGTAAAATATTACTAGGTCTTTAAGAGTTTATTCGGAAGATAACAGCTCTATAAATATTATTTTGTGGTGCCCCGACTCTCTAGTTAATTATATTACATGATTAGCTCAATCAAGTAATATTAGTTACGGATAAAACATTTTCTAGAATAGCATGTCATATCACTTAATCCAGCATAGCCAAAGACACGACACCATTATCCCTCCTGCACCAAACTTTACAGTTGGCTGTCACGTTCTGACCTTAGTTCTTTTGTTATGTCTTTGTTTTAGTATGGTCAGGGCGTGAGTTGGGTGGGTTGTCTATGTTAGTTTTTCTATAATTTGATATTTCTGTGTTTGGCCTGGTGTGGTTCTCAATCAGAGGCAGCTGTCAATCATTGTCCCTGATTGAGAACCATATTTAGGGAGCCTGTTTTCCATTGTGTTTCGTGGGTGATTATTTTCTGTCTTTGTGTATGTCACCAGACAGGACTGTTTCGTTTCGTATCATTCTCGTGTTATTTTTGTTTTAGTGTTCGGAGTTGAATAAATATCGTCATGAACATGTACCACGCTGCGCTTTGGTCCGATCCTTGCTACTCCTCGTCAGAAGAAGAGGACGAGCGTGACATTGGCACTATGCATTCGGGCAGGTATCATTCTCCTGGCGTCCAGCAAACCCATATTCATCTGTCGGACTGCCAGATGGTGAAGCGTGTTTCATCACTCCAGAGAACGTGCTTCCACTGCTCCGGAGTCCAATGGGGGCGAACTTTACACCACTGCAGCGAATTCTTTGCATTGTGCATGGTGATCTTAGGCATGTGTATGGCTGCTCGGCCATGGAAACCCATTTCATGAAGCTTCCGACGAACAGTTCTTGTGCTGACATTGCTTCCAGAGGCAGGGGACCTCCAAATGAGGGACCAACTCCATATTAGTGCCCATGATTTTGGAATAAGATGTTCGACGAGCAGGTGTCCACATACTTTTGGTCAAGTAGTGTATCTACCGCAACCCTTGTACAGACTAGAATGCAGCTATAGTAACATGTCAACAGCTACAATTAATAACGTTTCAGATCATTTAAAAAAGTGCCTTGTACCTTTTCCGACAGTAGAATTCTGCTCTGATGTAAAATGTTCTGTATTTTCTCCATGACAACAATAAACGTCACTGATTGATGTGCTGTAATGAAACAGGCAGGAATGAGTGAGCTCATCCGTTGTGGTCACAAACCCTCAACCTTACAAAAGCATACTGAAGTGGCAAAGTCAATATCAACATGTATAAACACAGGGTCGCTACAGTTATTGTTATTTGTGCTCATAAACATTATTTTGAGTTAATTCTATGAGGTAGAGAGTGTTCAAAATACATTTTAGAGTACAAGGGGAGGGTCATGTGGAGGGGGGCTGCATTTTCTTATGACACTTTGAGTTGGACCAGCCCCCCCCCCCCCCCCCCCCCACCCAGTAAATGTAGATCTGTCCCTAAGTCAGTTGGATCATCCTTCATACATGGTCAAACCTTCTCTGTCACCAACACTCTTAATTTTAGCCACTCTTAGCGGACAGTGGGAGTAGAAAGTTGTGTAGAAAATGCCTTTTTTTGTATATAGCCAAAATAATCAAAGCCACTCACTCACAAATGTCAATGTACCCTGATAAAATTTGATCATTCTTCTGTTGCTGAGAATATTTCTGCACGTCAGGAAATGCAAACTTGTAGTGTATTCAACTTTTTTAAATGCTTCTAAAGTTTCTAATTACCACTTTAAACTGTCAGACTTGATTTGCCCTAATGAAAAATGTACCAACCCCCGCAAAAAAATGTCCATAAATTATAATCCACAATATAATTCACATTTCCTGTTGCTGTATTCCTGCTGAAGCAACAATAATAGTTTAATTGTTACATATATAATATTATCTAATATAAAATACACTATATATAAAATATTATATGTAATATATATATACTGTGTATTCCCTCCACTGTGGCACAGAGGAAAGACATCAAAGTCTGTCTGGGGTGACTGTGTCTGTAATTAACTCGTCCTGAGAGGATCTGCTGTCCATCACACAGACAGAGAAAGAAAGACAGAGAGAGAGGGGAGAGAGAAGGATAGGACAGAAGCGAGAGTGAGGAAGCGAGAGATAGGAAAGAAAGAGAAAAGAGAGGGAGGAGAAAAAAAGAGTGGTGACAGAGAGATGGAGAAGAGAGGGGAGAGACAGCAGAGAGAAAGAGAGAGCAGAAGGGAGTGGGAGAGAGAAGAGGGAGAGTTGAAGAGACAGGCAGAGTAGAGAAAGGAAGGGCCAGCAAAGAGGAAGAGAAGAGAGAGCACACTACCTCTGGAAACCTCCCTGGCCAACCAGTGGGAGAGAAATTGGGGCCTCAGGCCATATCGCTACTTCTATTCATACACACACACACACACACACACACAACACACACACACACACACACACACATGCAATGACACACATACACAGAACCACACACCCCTACACTCACACAAAACCCTACACCCACACACACCAACCCCTCATCACTGTGTCCGGATACACTTGACAGCACAGGGGCTGAAACACTGGTAGAGACTATCACCTGAACATCAAGCCCACTAGAGCGAGAGCCGAGTCCATATTCTCCCAACATGAAACATACATTTTTATAACAAAGTGATCTCATAATCGCTTGGCGCGCAGTGTTCTGTTAATACATCGCTAAATGCTTTGTTATAAATTCTTAATGAGTGTATGAGAGCCTGGAACAGTTAGTGGAAGACTACTTTGAAGAGCTACAATCACAGACAGAATGTGTGTCCAACTACCTGACGCAGCCCGTGTAGATTCTGGGCTTATTACACTGTTATACAATATGATACAATAACATTTGATTGACCATTTGTTAGAGCGAACAATGGAAATGTGTCTTCTGCTCAAACCCCCCAGATCGCACATATCGCACACAGTTGAGAGGAGCAAAGGGTAAAGCGGCAGTGCAGTGCTCCTGGATGGAGAGCTTGTTGTGTGGTTAAGTGCCTTGCTCAAGGGAACAACTAGGGGATTGATGAACCCAGCAGTTCTCTAGTTGCCGGATAAATTCCCATTTTTTTTTTACCAGTGCCCAGACCTGGATTCGAATCCGGAAGGAAGGGTCACAAATGTGAAGTGTAACCAACTACCAAAACTTGCTATGTAACACCACATTTGGTTATAAATAGGTCATTAAATGGTAATAAATGCTTAATTAGAGTGTGACATTGTTCAGAGCAGACTTCTCTGAGGGCTCATGCAAATTTGGAGAGCAGCAAAGAGTAACAAAGCGCAGCAAACAGGGAGCCAGTGGCATTTCTTTGGATAGTCTCTCTCTCTCTCTCTCACACACACACTCAAGCATACACATGTAGCAAAGCACTTGGTGTTGTCATTTGAGCTTTTCTGTAGTTTCACTCTTTGGCACAAAGCTCAGAAGCGGTTTTTTTAAATGCTTTCGGGGTAAATTTTTCTACTTCTCTTTGATGTTGCGGTTCAGCACATTGGGCACATGCCACATCCTGAAAAGAAGCAGACCAACGAAGTTCTAAATTCTTATGACACTCTGATTCCACTACAATCGGGTTATAGGATGGGAATTATTCCCAAGAGACATGAGAGCATGACAGGAGCCTCCTAAGCAGTGTGTGAGTGTGTGAAAAAGAGAGAGATGAAAACAGAATATAGGAGAGGAAGTGAAAGAAAAATAGAAAAAGTGTGAGACAAAGAGTCACTGTCAGGGGCTCCAATGCCACCCAGCCTGTCACATCTCTTTCCACAATATGAATTACATCAGCCCAAGTGGTGAATAATTAAGCAGGCCTATTTAATGAGAGTTAATTATTTAGGATATATGCATATGGCCAACTGTTGAGTGAAAAACCTAGCAGCGTTGCAGTTCTTGACACAACTGTGTGCCTGGCACCTACTACCATACTCTGTTCAAAGGCACTCTCCCTCTGAATGGCACATACAGTGCCTTGCGAAAGTATTCGGCCCCCTTGAACTTTGCGACCTTTTGGCACATTTCAGGCTTCAAACATAAAGATATAAAACTGTATTTTTTTGTGAAGAATCAACAACAAGTGGGACACAATCATGAAGTGGAACGACATTTATTGGATATTTCAAACTTTTTTAACAAATCAAAAACTGAAAAATTGTGCGTGCAAAATTATTCGGCCCCTTTACTTTCAGTGCAGCAAACTCTCTCCAGAAGTTCAGTGAGGATCTCTGAATGATCCAATGTTGACCTAAATGACTAATGATGATAAATACAATCCACCTGTGTGTAATCAAGTCTCCTTATAAATGCACCTGCACTGTGATAGTCTCAGAGGTCCGCTAAAAGCGCAGAGAGCATCATGAAGAACAAGGAACACACCAGGCACGTCCGAGATACTGTTGTGAAGAAGTTTAAAGCCGGATTTGGATACAAAAGGATTTCCCAAGCTTTAAACATCCCAAGGAGCACTGTGCAAGCGATAATATTGAAATGGAAGGAGTATCAGACCACTGCAAATCTACCAAGACCTGGCCGTCCCTCTAAACTTTCAGCTCATACAAGGAGAAGACTGATCAGAGATGCAGCCAAGAGGCCCATGATCACTCTGGATGAACTGCAGAGATCTACAGCTGAGGTGGGAGACTCTGTCCATAGGACAACAATCAGTCGTATATTGCACAAATCTGGCCTTTATGGAAGAGTGGCAAGAAGAAAGCCATTTCTTAAAGATATCCATAAAAAGTGTCGGTTAAAGTTTGCCACAAGCCACCTGGGAGACACACCAAACATGTGGATAAAGGTGCTCTGGTCAGATGAAACCAAAATTGAACTTTTTGGCAACAATGCAAAACGTTATGTTTGGCGTAAAAGCAACACAGCGCATCACCCTGAACACACCATCCCCACTGTCAAACATGATGGTGGCAGCATCATGGTTTGGGCCTGCTTTTCTTCAGCAGGGACAGGGAAGATGGTTAAAATTGATGGGAAGATGGATGGAGCCAAATACAGGACCATTCTGGAAGAAAACCTGATGGAGTCTGCAAAAGACCTGAGACTGGGACGGAGATTTGTCTTCCAACAAGACAATGATCCAAAACATAAAGCAAAATCTACAATGGAATGGTTAAAAAATAAACATATCCAGGTGTTAGAATGGCCAAGTCAAAGTCCAGACCTGAATCCAATCGAGAATCTGTGGAAAGAACTGAAAACTGCTGTTCACAAATGCTCTCCATCCAACCTCACTGAGCTCGAGCTGTTTTGCAAGGAGGAATGGGAAAAAATGTCAATCTCTCGATGTGCAAAACTGATAGAGACATACCCCAAGCGACTTACAGCTGTAATCGCAGCAAAAGGTGGCGCTACAAAGTATTAACTTAAGGGGGCTGAATAATTTTGCACGCCCAATTTTTCAGTTTTTGATTTGTTAAAAAAGTTTGAAATATCCAATAAATTTCGTTCCACTTCATGATTGTGTCACACTTGTTGTTGATTCTTCACAAAAAATACAGTTTTATATCTTTATGTTTGAAGCCTGAAATGTGGCAAAAGTTCGCAAAGTTCAAGGGGGCCGAATACTTTCGCAAGGCACTGTTTATACAATCCATGTCGCAATTGTCTCAAGGCTTAAAAATCCTTCTTTAACCTGTCTCCTCCCCTTCATCTATTTAACAAGTGACATCAATATGGGATCAAAGCGTTCATCTGGATTCATCTGGTCATGTCATGGAAAGAACATGTTTTGTACACTCAGTGTTAGGTTTCTTATGCCAAAATTAGGACCGTCTTCATTGTTTATGTAGCCAACAGTGATGCTAATAGAGTAGCTACTGTCATAGGCTGATGGATTAACATGAAATGTTTTCGTCTTTAGAGTTAGCATATAAACTATTTTGTTCTAGATTGAACATTCAGATGTCGAGTTTCCGAAGAGGATAAGAAGTCTCCTCTCCTGTCTTAGAAGGTAAAAGCGTTAATAGCACTTTCCTATTTCCCCGCTGGGACTGTGTGTGTGTGTGTGTGTGTGTGTGTGTGTGTGTGTGTGTGTGTGTGTGTGTGTGTGTGTGTGTGTGTGTGTGTGTGTGTGTCTGGGACACAGCATGCTGGTGGAGCTCGGCGACGTGAACCTCTTCAAGGTTAATCAACCCTACCATTGTGTACGCTTCCTGGGAAATTGATGTAAGCAAAAAGTTAAGAGACTTAATTCATAAATAAATCACACAATAAACAATAGTGTTTGTGTTGTCTGTGGCAGGGCGATGCAATTCGTTAGCAAGGGAAAGCAGATTTACACTCACTGCACATTACGAATTAGTAAGACCGCGGGAGACAATAAACATGCATTACGGTACAACAGGACAGAAAAAAAGGAGGGTGAAAAAGACATGAGATGAAAGCCAAAAACAAATCTTGGGAAGGTGAGTCAATGCCACAGGCAACGGCAGGGTGTGTAAATGTTATGTTTCAGCAATTACTGTTACCCTTTTCACACCACTGAACCAAGCTGAGCTGTACTGCACAGGCGTGATTAGGCATCCACCATAGTTGCTAGACCGTGCTGAATTCCACCCCCCCCCCACCCAAAAAAAAGACAAGGAAAGAAAGACCAAAAAATAAGAAATAAATACATTTAAAAATATTTGTAATAGTAAAGACATTTTTCTATATCTTTAAATCAAATCTAATATCTATCTAACAAATAATATCTAACAATGTCACAACATATACTGTACCAAATACACACAAATGTAAGTAAAGGAATGGAATTAAGAATATATAAATATATGGACGACCAATGTCAGAGCGGCAAAGACTAAGAAACAGTAAAGTAGAATAGAATACAGTATATACATATGTGATGAGTAATGCAAAATATGTCAACATTATTAAAGTGACCAGTGATTTCAACTCTATGCAAATATGAAACAGCCTCTAATGTGCTAGTGATGGCTATTTAACAGCCTGATGGCCTGTTTTTCAGTCTTTCAGGCCCAGCTTTGATACACCTGTGCTGACCTCGCATTCTGATGATAGCTGGGTGAACAGGCAGTGGCTCGGGTGATTGCTGCCTTTGATGATCTTTTTGACCTTCCTGTGACATTGGGTGCTGTAGGTGTCCTGGAGGGCAGGTAGTTTGCCCCCGGTGATACGTTGGGAATACCGCACCACCCACTGGAGAGCCCTGCGGTTGCAGGCAGTGAAGTTGCCATACCAGGCGGCGATACAGCACGACAAGATGCTCTCCAATGTGCATCTGTAAAGGTTTGTGAGGGTTTTAGGTGCCAAGCCAAATTTCTTCAGCCTCCTGAGGTAGAAAAGGCACTGTTGTGCCTTCTTCACCACACTGTCTCTGTGCATGGACCATTTCAGTTTGTTAGTGATGTGTATGCCGAGGAACTTGAAGCTTTCCACCTTCTCCACTGCTGTCCCGTCAATACTGTTCCGGTCGGCGTGATAATGTGAAAAGGGTAATGGTGTTTGGCAAACTGTTTTTATACAAATGGTCAAGTGGTCATGTTGGCACCAAAAGTTAATGGCAGGACCAAAAATACACGTTGGCACCATAACACCATAATTAGAAATAAAATAAAACTTAATTTTGCGACAGCGTCCTGTCCAGGGAGCATACTTGTACAGTGCCTTCAAAAAGTGTTCACACACCTTCACATTCACACTTCACATTCACAATGTCCGTACTGTGAGACGCCTAAGACAGCGCTATAGGGAGACATGATGGACAGCTGATCATCCTCGCAGTGGCAGACCACGTGTAACACCTGCACAGGATCGGTACATCCAAACAACACACCTGCGGGACAGGTACAAGATGGCAACAACAACTGCCTGAGTTACCCCAGGAACGCACAATCCCTCCATCAATGCTCAGACTGTCCATATTAGGCTGAGAGAGGCTGGACTGAGGGCTTGTAGGCCTGTTGTAAAGCCGATCCTGACCAGATATCTTTGGAAACAACGTTGACTATGGGCACAAACCCACCGTCGCTGGACCAGACAGGACTGGCAAAAAGTGCTCTTCACTGACGAGTCACGGTTTTGTCTCACCAGGGGTGATGGTCGGATTCGCATTTATCTTCGAAGGAATGAGTGTTACACCGAGGCCTGTACTCTGGAGCGGGATCAATTTGGAGGTGGATGGTCCATCATGGTCTGGGGTGTTGTGTCACAGCATCATCGGACTGAGCTTGTTGTCATTGCAGGCAATCTCAATGCTGTGCGTTACAGGGAAGACATCCTCCTCCCTCACGTGGCACCCTTCCTGCAGGCTCACCCTGACATGACCCTCCAGCATGACAATGCCACCAGACAGGAATGTCAGTGTTCTGCCATGGCCAGCAAAGAGCCCGGATCTCAATCCCATTGAGCACATCTGGGACCTGCCGGATCGGAGGGTGAGGGCTAGGGCCATTCCCCCCAGAAATGTCTGGGAACTTGCAGGTGCCTTGGTGGAAGAGTGGTGTAACATCTCACAGCAAGAACTGGCAAATCTGTTGCAGTTCATGTGGAGTAGATGCACTGCAGTACTTAATGCAGCTGGTGGCCACACCAGATACCGACTGTTAGTTTTGATTTTGACTCCCCCTTTGTTAAGGGACACATTATTCCATTTCTGTTCGTTACATGTCTGTGGAACTTATTCAGTTTGTCTCAGTTGTTGAACCTTGTTATGTTCATATAAATATTTACATATGTTAAGTTTGCTGAAAAAAACGAAGTTTTTTCCTCAGTGAGAGGACGTTTCTTTTTTTGCTGAGTTTATAATTTAAATAAGTATTCACACCCCCTCAATACTTTGTAGAAGCACCTTTGGCAGCGATTACAGAGGTGTCTTTCTGGGTAAAACTAAAAACTTTGCACACCTGGATTGTATATTATTTGCACATTATTGAAAATATGTGGTACTCAGTGATGTGTTGTGTTGGATTTGCCCCAAACATAACGCTTTGTATTCAGGACAAAATCCATTCTCAGTTATCGCTGATCCCAGCCATTAAACTCTCTAACTGTTTTAAAATCACCGTTGGCCTCATGGTGAGATCGCTGAGTGGTTTCCTTCCTCACCGGCACCTGATGTAGGAAAGGCGCCTGTATCTTTCTAGTGACCATCCAAAGTTTAAAATAAAACATAACAGCACCATGCTCAAAGGGATATTCTATGTCTTTTTACCCCTCTACCAATAGGCGCTCTTCTTTGTGATCCATAGGAAAACCTTCCTGGTCTTTGTGGTTGAATCTGTGTTTGAAATTCACTGCTCGACTCCATGCAATTTATTACGTGACTTGTTAATCACATTTTTACTAACTTATTTAGGCTTACTTATTGACTCAATACATTTCAGCTTTTCATTTTTTATTCATTTGTAAGCATTTCTAAAATATATTTCCACTTTTACATTGTGGGTTATTGTGTGTAGATCAGTGACACAACTTCTCAATTTAATCCACTTTAAACTCAGGCTGTAACACAACAAAATGTGGAAAAGTAAAAGGGTGTGACTACTTTCTGAAGGCGCTGTCCTCAAGCTCCTTCACACCACATAAACAGGAGTTGGTCCCCTTATGAGACGTTCTGGCTCGGACAAGGATACTTTCATACTGTATATTCATGGGTTGCAATTCTTTCACTTGGTTGCATCATGCCATTGTTGTCTGAACGTTCTAAAGACGTCTCAGCCATACTAAAGTCAATCTGACAACATGACAATGAGCTTTTCCTACTAATTATTTTAATCCTTTAGAAATGTCATCGTATTTCCAAGCCACTATAATGCACTTTTGACAAAATCTTCATCATTGACAATGCAATTGAACGTTCAGTCAGTCTTCAAAAGAACATTCAACACAATTTTGTGACAAAATGTGCAACCCATGAATAAAAGACTCTGGGTAAAACAATTGGACATAGTCGAATGTTCGATCCAGTATAAAATACATTTAATTTCCCCATTTGCTGTTCTGTCTCGAGACTACGTACACAGTAAGATTTAGATTGTGCTTTTATTATCATAGAACCCTTTTCTTCAGAAGTGGATGGTATAACAAAAACAAAACCAATAGCACAGAACTGCAAGGTCTTGTCCCGTCCCTTGTATATATTGTTTCTTTCATCAAAATCCGTAACCATGGGCACCCTCTTAGATATCATCCTGACCAACTTACCCTCTAATACATCTCTGCTGTCTTCAACCAGGATCTCAGTGATCACTGCCTCATTGCCTGTGTGCATAATGAGTCTGCGGTCAAATGACCACCCCTCATCACTGTCAAACGCTCTCTAAAACACTTCAGCGAGCAGGCCTTTCTAACTGACCTGGCCCAGGTATCCTAGAAGGATATTGACCTCATCCCGTCAGTAGAAGATGCCTGGTTGCTCTTCAAATGTACTTTCCTCTCCATCTTAAATAAGCATGCCCCGTTCAAAAAATTTAGAACTAAGAAGAGATATAGCCCTTGGTTCACCCCAGACTTTACTGCCCTTGACCAGCACAAAAACATCCTGTGGTGTTTAACATTATTATTGAATAGCAACTCTTCAGGGAAGTCAAGGGAAGTCAAGAACCAATATACTTAGTCAGTTAGGAAAGCTAAGGCTAGCTTTTTCAAAGAGAAATTGGCTTCCTGTAGCAGTAATTCCAACACTGTAAAGTCCATGGAGAATAAGAGCATCTCCTCCCATCTGCCCACTGCACCGAGGATAGGAAACACTGTCACCAACGATAAATCTACGATAATTGATAACTTCATTAAGTATTTTTTCCCGGCTGGCCATGCTTTCCACCTGGCTACCCCTACCCCGGCCAACACCTCAGCACCCCCTGAAAGATCTTCATTGGACGTCCCTGAAAGATCTTCATTGGACTGGAAACCACATATCCTCAGGCTGTATTTATTGTAGCTGGGGATTTTAACAAGGCTAATCTGAAAACAAGGCTCCCTAAATGTTATCAGCATATTGAATACGCGACCCGGGCTGGCAAAACCCTGGATCATTGTTATTCTAACTTCCGCGACGCATACAAAGCCTTCCCCCGCCCTCCTTTCGGAAGATCTGACCACGACTCCATTTTGTTGCTCCCAGCCTATAGACAGAAACTAAAACAGGAAACGCCCGTGCTCAGGTCTGTTCAACGCTGGTCTGACCAATCGGATTCCACGCGTCAAGATTGCTTCGATCACGTGGACTGGGATATGTTCCGCATAGCGTCGGTGTGGATGGAATTTATATGTTTAAATTAATGATTAGAATATTCCACCCTAAAACGATATGATTGTATGTAATTGATTAGAATCATCAAATTATTCTTAATGATGTGTGTAGTGTTAGTCAGTAAAATTATAATAAATGATGTGTGTAGTTTTAGTCATGATGTGTGTAGTTTTAGTCAGAATTAGGGTAAAACTATATAACAATAGGTCTCTGAAGTGTCTTATTAAACACAGACTGTCTGAGCAAGAATTCGGTGCCGGTGTCACGCCCTGACCTGAGTATTCTTTGTTTTCTTTATATATTTTGGTTAGGTCAGGGTGTGACATGGGTGATGTATGTGTTTTTGTACTGTCTGGGGATTTTTGTAGGTTTATGGGGTTGTTTACCATCTAGGTGTTTGTATGTCTATAGTTGCCTAGATTGGTTCTCAATTAGAGGCAGCTGTTTATCGTTGTCTCTGATTGGGAACCATATTTAGACAGCCGTCTTCTTTGGGTATTTTGTGGGTTATTGTCTATGTGTAGTTGCCTGTGTCTGCCCTCGTTGTCATAGTGTCACGTTCGTTTCGTTGTTTTTGTTTAAGTGTTCTTCGTGTACTTTATTCATTAAAAGAAGAATGTATTCTAATCACGCTGCACTTTGGTCTCCTCTCTACTACGATCGTGACAGCCGGCCTGGCTAGGGCCTCTGAGATTGGGGAAAGAACGGGAAGTACTTCCCATGGTCTCCCTATCTTGAGGGAGAATGGGGAGTGATTTTCACGGTCTCTGTAATCTATGTCGGCTGGGTAGCAGGACAGTGTGTGCGTGAAAGTATGTGCGTAAGAAGCCAGTATAAAATTAATGGTTTTGCGCTCTCGTGAATAAACATTTGACTATTGTAAACTGGGCCTCTGTCGGTTTTCATTCCAACCAGTATCTTGTAAATCCTGGTTAGCAGACTGAGTAGTTTAAACAAACTGGTTTATGAACATTGAGAATACCTGTCCCTGCCGTCCGAAGGTACCACCCTGAAATACTGTGCACGGGCGGGTCATTGGCCCGTAAATGAAAGACCTGTCCCCTGACATTGGGGTTCCATAACAGGCCGGTATATACCTAAGGTCGGCAGAGACGGTGACGGGAACCAACCAACATTGCTTTTCCCAGTAATCTTTATTCACAAATTGGGGGGGAATGATTTAAGATATCTTTGATTTGATGTTCTAAAACTTTTTGAATTGAACAGATTCACCAAGCGTTACTTTGTGTACGTTGATAGTTAACTAATTGTGCATGAAATAAAAATAGCTTAATAGATCTGTCCGACTTTGTGATGGCATGCAGGGTTTGTTAACCTTTCTAGCGCTAGTGGAACCCCTCGACAACTTTCCGCTGAAAAGGCGAAATTCCAAAATATTTTTGGGAAATATGTAACGTTCACACATTAACAAGTCCAATACAGCAAATGAAAGAGAAACATCTTGTCAATCTACCCATCGTGTCCGATTTAAAAAAAATGCTTTACAGTGAAAGCACCACATACGATTATGTTAGGTCATAGCCAAGTCAAAAAAACACAGCCATTTTTCCAGCCAAAGATAGGAGTCACAAAAAGCAGAAATATAGATAAAATGAATCATAATAAACGTTGATAAAAGATACAAGAGTTATTCACAGAATTAAAGAGATTTCTCCTTAACTTCATATGGCTGCAGGGGCAGTATTGAGTAGCTTGGATGAAAAGATACCCATTGTAAACGGCCAGCTCCTCAGTCTCAGTTGCTAATATATGCATATTATTTTTAGTATTGGATAGACAACACTCTATAGTTTCCAAAACTGTCAAAATATTGTCTGTGAGTATAACATAACTGATATTGCAGGCAAAACCCTGAGGAAAATGGCTTCTATTTTGAAAACTCCATGTTCCATAGCCTCCCATTGCTGGATTTAAAGGGATTTGAACCAGATTCCTTCAAGGTGTCAACAGTCTTCAGACATAGTTTCAGGTTTTTATTTTGAAAAATGAGCCAGAACGATAACATCGCGTCAAGTGGTCACATGAGTTTGGCTTGCGCAACAGAATTTGGACAGCCATTGTTTTCCCCTCTCCTAAGGTGAAAGACATTTGCGGTTGATAAATTATCGATTATATATTTTAAACCTGAGGATTGATTTAAAAAAAAACATTTGACATGTTTCTGTGGACATTATGGAAACTAGGAATCCCAGTTCGAAAATAAATGACTGATTTGTTCCATAAAGTTCCATAAAGTCCATCATTTATGTCCAAATAGACAAAAACTCGAAAAGTTCCGTTACAGTCCTTTAGAAACATGTCAAACGATGTATGGAATCAATCTTTATGATGTTTTTAACATAAAACATCAATAATGTTCCAACCGGAGAATTCCTTTGTCTTCAGAAAAGCACTGGAACGAGAGGTAACTCTGTCGGCAGCGCGCGTCATGAGACCAAGGCTCTCTGCTTGACCACTGACTCAGAGGTCTCATGAGCCCCTCCTTTATAGTAGAATTCTCATTCAAGTTTCTAAAGACGGTTGACATCTAGTGGAAGCCGTAGGAAGTGCAACTTTATCCATATCTCAATGTGTATTCGGTAGGCCAAGCTTTGAAAAACTACAAACCTCAGATGTCCCACTTCCTGGTTGGATTTTCTCAGGTTTTCGCCTGCCATATGAGTTCTGTTATACTCACAGACATCATTCAAACAGTTTTTGAAACTTCAGAGTGTTTTCTATCCAATGCTAATAATAATATGCATATATTAGCATCTGGGACAGAGTAGGAGGCAGTTCACTCTGGGCACGCTATTCATCCAAACTTGAAAATGCTGCCCCCTATCCCAAAAAGGTTAAAGCCGGGATTTAAATAGGTGTTGAGAGAGAGAGGATGGGGATTTTGTACAAATAGGATAACTTAAATGGTTAATTAACATGTAGTATTAGCCATAGATCAAATTCAAAAGACATACCTAAATAAAGTCCTCAAGAAACTGGTTGATATACAGCTTGGATATAAACTGGGTTTTGTCTTTGTGAAATAAACAGTAATTCTATGCGAACAGGATAGCCCAACCAATTAAGACTTTACTGAAATAGATTCAAGAAATTGAAGAGAAGCCTAATATAGCGGAGTAAGTTATGAGATATTAACTTTAAAAGTCCTTTGATACAACAGAAAATAGGTTGTTAACTGGGACTTTACGACCCCTGGGAAATAGCTTATAGTTGTACGGGTAAGATTTAATGTCTAATAAATGCACCTCTATAGATAAGGATTCCAGAAAGGAGAAACACACATCGAGATAGCAAAATATCCATAGATTGTGAGCAGAGAAGGTGAGCACACACATAGGGAGTAGTGCCATATACATCAATTGTGAGACACATAGATTGTGAGGATATACTGTAGAACATAACTATAGTAATTGGATAACGGTAGAAAGAGCACACACGTAGAAGGTAAAAAGCACATAGACATAGAAGAAGATGAGACAGAAAAAGGATTTGGCAGCTGTAAAAGGAGATGGGACCCCAGGACATGGGGTAGCGGTTGTTTTACAGTGGGCTGTAAATAGAGAGAGAGAGAGCGGACAGACAGGAGTCAAATATTTATAGCGGCTCTTGGGGAAATAGCAGGAAAGAGCAGGAAAGATTTTTAAAAGAAAGGGAGAAAGTCGAGAAAAGTGGACAAGAGTCAAAAGAGGAAAGGAAAAGAGGAAATAAGGGGACATACAGGGAAAAAGAGAGAGACAGAGACAACGAGAGAGAGAGAGAGTAAGGAGAATCCTCGCTGGGGAAACGCTTGGACCTTTAAATTAGGGCTATTTTCTGGGAATTGTCTTGGTAGTACGACTACAGACAATTATAATAATAGGGTTATTTGCGTACAGTGGGGCAAAAAAGTATTTAGTCAGCCACCAATTGTTCAAATTCTCCCACTTAAAAGTCTTCCCAGCCTGGTGCAGGTCTACAATTTTGTTTCTGGTGTCCTTTGACAGCTCTTTGGTCTTGGCCATAGTGGAGTTTGGAGTGTGACTGTTTGAGGTTGCGCACAGGTGTCTTTTATACTGATAACAAGTTCAAACAGGTGCCATTAATACAGGTAACGAGTGGAGGACAGAGGAGCCTCTTACAGAATAAGTTACAGGTCTGTGAGAGCCAGAAATCTTGCTTGTTTGTAGGTGACCAAATACTTATTTTCCACCATAATTTGCAAATCAATTCATAAAAAATCATACAATATGATTTTCTGGATTTTTTTTATTTTATCTGTCATATTTGAAGTGTACCTATGATGAAAATTACAGGCCTCTCTCATCTTTTTAAGTGGGAGAACTTGTACAATTGGTGGCTGACTAAATACTTTTTTGCCCCACTGTATATGGTGTTGGTGGCCCAGGCATAGAACTCTTCCCTACAATGCGGAAGACTCGGGTTCGCATCTCAGCCTATGCACCAATAGACTAAAATTCATTCTGATTGTAATTCAACTATTTAAATGTTTTGACGGGAGAGATACAGTTGTTAGTGTTTGTTTAAGATATAAAATAATGTTTTAATAGCTTGTTTAGTTTAAATTGAAAGACTAATTCATTCTAAATAATACCGAGGCGATTTCGATGGAATACGTTGTCTTACCTAAATGGTCCGCTGGAATAACGTATTGAGAATGGAGTCGTATTTAAATCACTGAATCATAGAAGAGACAGTTACCTAAATCTAATGATTTCTAAATAATAGCGGAGAGATAATTGCGATAGAGTTGTGCCCATCGAATTGTGTTTTTTATTCTTATGGATTGACTGTCGCGCTCACTGGGCTGTATTTGGCTGTAAGCAATTCAGGTCTGAATAGCTCAATTGTAAAAGTTTTGTGATAGTTTCTGGTTATTGATTCTTGGATTGGCGGTTTAGGTAACACCAGTGAAATTGAACAGTAAGTTAAGGTATTCTAACATTATAATCTGTTTCCATTACGTGGAACCATGACAGGTCCGCAAAGTGGATTGCAGGTTGAGTTAATTTTATTTTAAAGGGACAGTGCACATTAATCACAGTTGTGGGTATCTAATGGCAGGGTATTCATATCGAGCACTTTGAGAGACGGTTTGCAGACAGACTGAATGGGTTTTAATGTTGCAAAGCAAGCTTGGGCTAAACTTGTCAAGTAGTAGGGGGATTTCATAGATTTAAATTACAGTATTGTATCAAAGGGTAGCGCATGTTCGATTAAGTACATACAACCCTTGAGAAAATGTAAAACTAATAATTAGAGGGATTACAATTTAATTATCATTATTATTAGGTTTTATTTGTGGTCAACATTTGGGCTTCTGAATCGGGGTGTTATAATTAATGCTGACCAAGTGGGGGGAGGTTGGGAAGAGGAGTGCTACGATTGTCCTGTGCGTAAATAAAGCACTATTTCTGTACCTTTGGCCTCCTGCGCCTGACTCCGTACCCACTACGCTTAAGAGCGTTACATAGTGAACATGACGCGTCAATGTATACTGAGATTTTTTTAATATAAATATAAATTTTATCAAACAAAACATACATGTATTGTGTAACATGAAGTCCTATGAGTGTCATCTGATGAAGATCATCAAAGGTTAGTGATTCATTTTATCTCTATTTGAGCTTTTTGTGACTCCACTCTTTGGCTGGAAAAATGGCTGTGTTTTTCTGTGAGTTGGTGGTGACCTAACATAATCGTTTGTGGTGCTTTCGCTGTAAAGCTATTTTGAAATCGGACACTGTGGTGTGGATTAACAACAAGATTACCTTTGAAACGGTATTAGATACATGTATGTTTGAGGAATTTTAATTATGAGATTTCTGTTGTTTTGAATTTGGCTTCCTGCACTTTCGCTTGCTGTTGTCGTATCGATGCCGTTAATGGGATTGCAGCCCTAAGAAGTTTTAACCAACAATGCAGTTCAAGAAAGAGTGAAGAAAATATTTACTAAATCAAATAAGGTAAAAAAAATGAATAAAGAAGTAACACAAAAAATAACAATAATGAGGCTATATACAGGTAGTACCTGTACCGGGTCAATGTGTAGGGGTACAGGTTAGTCGAGGTAATCTGTACATGTAGGTAGGGGTAAAGTGACTAGATAATAAACCGTGAGTAGTCAATGTAAATAGTCCGGGTGGCCATTTGATTAATTGTTCAGCAGTCTAATTGCTTGGGGGTAGAAGCTGTTAAGGAGCCTTTTGGTCCTAGACTTGGTGCTCCGGTAAGGTGTGGTTGCAGAGAGAACAGTCTATGACTTGGGTGACTGGAGTCTTTGACAATTTTTTGGGCTTTCCTCTGACACCGATTAGTATATAGGAAACTTGGCCCCAGTGACATACTGGGCCGTACACACTACCCTATGTAGCGCCTTATGGTCAACTGCCGAGCAACCGGTCAGGATTCTCTCGATGGTGCAGCTACAGAACTTTCTGAGGATCTGGGGACCCATGCCAAATCTTTTCAGTGTCCTGAGGGAAAAAAGGGTTTTGTCTTGTCCCAATTGTCTTGGTGTGTTTTGACCATGATAGTTCGTTGGTGATATGGACACCAAAGAACTTGAAACTCTAGCCGCTCCACTAAAGCCTGGGCGATGTTAATAGGGGCCTGTTTGGCCCACCCATCCTGTAGTCCACGATCAGCACCACACTGCCAGGTCTCAGACCTCCTCCCTATAGGCTGCCTCATCGTTTTTGGTGATCATCAGAAAACTATATGATGGTGTTGGAGTCGTCTTTGGCCATGCAGTTGTTGGTGAACAGGGAGTACAGGAGGGGACTAAGTACGCACTGCTGAGGGGCCCCAGTGTTCAGGATCAGCCAGGCAGATGATTTAAAAATGTTATTCTACTACAGGACGAGGCTGTATCATGACATGCGAGTGCATTTAGGCATTGAGTAGGCACGCGTAGGCACAGACATAGAGATGTGGCCATGGTACCCTTTCACTTTCCTTCAGTATTTCCCTATTTCTTCTTGGTCTGTCATGGATAGAGCAGGTGTTCATAATGTTTTGTACACTCAGTGTAGCTATAATGTTCTACTTCTGTTTGATGAAACTGTCACCGCATTATGCTATTGTATGTAATTTGAGCATTTAGGTTGATTAGCTAACTAGCTAGCAAGCTACGGTGGAGTGGTCGATTTGATGCAACAAAATTAACGTTTGCAGCCTATCTGAGTTTATGGCTGTTAGATAGTTAATCTGCCTTGAATTTTATTGTGATTATGGCTGAGATAACTGAACAAGAGAAATATGTTGAGGGTCATTGTTGTCAAGGTAAAACGAGTTAGCTAGCCAACTAGCCATCTTGTTCTATAGCTGGGCTGCTCGGATCAGACATGAACACAGGGATGTATTGCATTAGTGAAAACCAAGACTGTTCTCTGGGCTGGTTTTCACTAGCAGAAGATACTTTTCGTGGCACAGGTTAGGAGAATGTAAGCAGCAGGTCAGAAGATTTAATATGGCAGGTTAGGAGAATTAGGTTAAGGCTAGGAAAAGGGTTAGGGTTAGCTAAAATGCTACAATTTCCCCAACGCGTCTCGAACATATCTAGCTACAACCATATCGAGCCCCCAGTCTTGGTTTCAACAAAAAAAATGCCTGGTAGGCCCTATGTTATTAATTAGCTTTCCCTCGTTGTTTTCTGTAAAAGATAGCAGAGAAAATACTGTTTTTCATTAAATCAACATCTTTCTCAAAGGAAGTGGTCATAATTAATCGTTCTTTGTGATTCAAGAGTCACTGTTGACAACTTTGTGGAATTTTGAGGGGGTCATTTTAAAAAGTGCATATTGGATAATGCTAATAAATTAAACCTCCTTTTTGCAAGAATGCTAGCAAACCGATCGCAGCACCATCTGGTCACCATTTAGGGAATGGAGTTCTCAGTATCAAATGTTGTTCAGGAATATGGAGTACTGACGGAGAAAATAAGAGATGCATTAGCTAATCTAAACCTAATATAGACTATAATATAATATTCATAACACTATTATTTAAACATTAAAACAAAGTGGTTACTATCCCGACGTTGAGATATGGATATGCATAGGCATCATTTGCAGAACCTATGGTTTATTGCTAATGATCCCAGCTAGTCACATGTAATACACTCCACTGGAGACAGGTTCAATCCATGAATCCTCCCTTCCTTCTTTCCCCTCTGTTTCCACCTGTCTAAATAAAGAAGCACTAACTGCCTGTGTGGGTGTGTGTGTGTGTTGTTGTGGAAATTCTAATCAATAATGAGGAGAGACAAGGTCAATCGCCGATCAGGATATTACTTTATTCAAAACACATTAATAACATGAATTATTGCAATAATGAAGCTGGTCGACAAATCACCCCTAGATGATTCACTGAGAGCCCTGACACAAAGGATACAAACTCCTTTTATAGCAAAGATACACCCACCCCCTTAGTCTACATGACAAACAACAGATGTGCGGAATGGGTCACAAGGATAGACTTGATATGTGAGAAAGGAGTATCCCCCAGCCAGACAGCATTTGGCATGAAGACTGTTCTTATTGTACAGAGTTTGGCACCAAAGATAAAGCTCTAAAATCAATTGTCAGATCCCCTATCTCAAGAAAAACCCATGTCCTAGACGAGCTCACTGAGGGGAGTGAGCCTCTAGGTCATACACTGTTTCAGGATAGGTGCAACATCAGAGATGACGTACAACGGTTCCAGACACTACCCCACACATCCTGTTTCAGACCTTCTCCCCCAAAGCCCGAAGGAGGGGGTGACTGGTGCACAGACATTGTGGAGACAAGTAATTGGTTCTCCATTAATAACGCCATCCCTTCACATGGTTTAAAATAGGTAAAGACACATTCACATAAGACAATGTTCCCTCCTCTCCTCTTCTCTTTCTGATATTCTGCATAGCACCAAGGACATGTGATATACAAGCCTGACTTCTCCCCTCTCTGAGCCCCAGGTGACTGAGCCCCAGCTAAGGGAAGAAGTGCAACTGCCAACACCAGAGTCCGAAGGGATACATTCTAATAACAAGAGTTCAACAGTTTAATCATATAAGCATATTATACAGATAAGACCTCTTAATTATCTATGTTCCAAGATAATTTGGATTCTTCCGCCACAGTGTGTGCAACGTGTTAACATGGCAGGAGAGCATCTAGAGAACAAACTGGAATTAATCAAAGGTACTTAATCAAATACAAATTAAGGCAAACAATAGTTAATCAATGGAAGACTCAGTATTGATAAACGACTGCAGATGAACAGAGAAAGAGAGAGAGAGAGAGAGAGAGAGAGAGAGTCCATTCTCAGGACTTTATAAAAATCTCATTAACACTCACACACATCTTAAAGTGTGGATGCTATGAATAATACATCAATAGCGCAATGCATCGGTCAAACTAGAAGTGGCATTCTGATAAATCCAGACTTTGAATTGAACTTTGATCTTTCCAAAGTTTCTCCACAGTGACACTTTAAGACAGCATCAACTTCATGATATTAACACACTGTAAAAAACAATCAGATCAAGTGGCATCTAGTCTAGTGGCATTAGAAGTGTCAAAACCGATTTCTTTTCTAGTCTTTTCCTGTTTTGTTGACTCACTTAGGGAATGTTGTTTTTCAATTTTCACAAAACACAAATTCGATGTCAACTCATTTTCCTTCTCACCACAGATCCATCTACAATCCATCCACATTTAGCATTTGTTTAAACAATCTCACTCTATCACACAATAAACCACAACAATCCTTTAAAGTTAGAAAAAAATAACATGATCACCTCCAGGAAGATACAAATTTAGACAAAACCATCCCCCAAATAACCATCTCTTTGCTTCGGTAAGATACGTCCTCCTCCCTTTTGCACTTGTCACCTTCCCTGCTTTTGTGAGTTTTAACCTTGGCAGCGCCATTCACTGACTAGGTTGACCCATTTCAGGAGCGGAGGGACTCATCGGGAGAGAGGCAAGTGACAATAACTAACAGGGTGCTTGTGTCCCAAATGGCACCCTATTCCCTAGTGCACTTCTTTTGACTAGAGCCCTATGGGCCCTGGCAAAAGTAGTGCACTAACAAAAGAATATGGAGCAATTTGGGGAGTACTCAGTCTCAGGTCATGCTGGTGATTTATCACGCATACCAATAGAGACTGTGTGTTATTCTATTGTGATGTAATAGAAAGAATACGGGCCACACGAGTGTCGCAGTGGTCTGAGGCACTACAGCACAGTGCTGAGACGCCACTAAGCCTGGGCTTCGATCCCAGGAGCCCCATAGGGCGATGCACAATTGGCCTAGTGCCGTCTGGGTTAGGGGAGGGTTTTTGCCGGGGAACTTTCCTTGGCTCCTCACACTCTAGCTACTCCTTGTGGCAGGCCGGGCACCTGCAAGCTGACCTCGGTTGTCAGTCGAACAGTGTTTCCTCCGACACATTGGTGCGGCTGGCATCCGGGTTAAGTGAGCAGGGAGTTAAGAAGCAGCCCGTTGGGGAGTTGCAGCAATGAGACAAGATCGTAACTAGCAATTGGAAATCACGAAATTGGGGAGGAAAATGGGGTAAAATTACCACAAAATAATTTATAATAATTACAATGAAATAGACATAATACATGGAGGGTTGTGTGTGGGGTGGGTTGTGTGTGGCGGTGGAGTGTAAGTGTCGGTATGTGTGCGGCTGTGGTCTCATTTTCGGCAATCTCAAAACTCCCAGCGCCAACATAGCAGCCGTCAACTACTTTTGAAACATCTACATTTTTCATAGAAATCTGCTGCATAATCACTCAACAAAACTGAGATTCAAATCTATGATTCAAAATGTGTCAAGAGAAACCTTCCCTATGCACCATGTTGCCGATTGATTGTATACAGTATATTTAAAGAGCCGCCATCTTTGGATGACTCACCCTCCGATGTTGGACGTGAAGCGTTTTAAATATCTAAGTGGAGACTATATATATATTTTCCCTTAAGTTTTAGTAACATCAAATATGGCAAGAAATTCAGACAAAAGGAGATAATGAATTTCAATCAAATAAGGCTGATTGAAGGCTACTCCAGCCAATGAAAGTTACAGGACATTTAGTGGTTGTAGCACCCCCAGCCAACCAAATCTCTGGACCATTAGTGAATGTATCCGGTAATGTTGGTCTGTGTTATGTTTCAGATCCTGACTGGTCTTTCGATAAACACAATCAGTGGAGGGTTTTTACAAGAGGACACATTGACTAACACTTACAGGCTAGAGACAACATCAGTGCAAGAACAAAAATAATACCGGTTCAATTAACCCTAGATACAACCATGTAACATAATATTACCAGCAAACCAAGAACATTCTCAAAACAACCTAAATGTTCTGGGAACATTCACAGAACTAATTTTGAAATGCTGGGTCTGCTCCAGGCTAGAAAATCGCAGTCCGGCTGGCCAGTGCCCAAAAAATCCTGTTACTGTATTCCAGCTAGGGGGAGAAACACTAAGTCACACTGACACTAAACCAGTTAGTTACTTACATAGAGTGCACCTGTAGACACCTCAACAGTGTGGTATATCTGCCCTGAGGAAGACTTTCTTCCTTTCTGAAGGCGTGCCTACATCCCCCTTCATACCCCTCCTCTCTCCATCCCTCACTCCCTTCCCAGTTCTATTACCGGGGGAATGACACGGGAGGAGAGATGGTGGCGGGGAGGTTTTACAGGCTCCTAGCCAATTATGCTACTGTGTGTGTTTTTTTTTTGCGTTATTTGTAACTTATTTCTTCACTCCAGACGCTTTATCTGGACATGGTTCGTCAAGACCTCCAACAGCCGAAGCTAAGTAGTAACATTAACATGATGCCTTCTGGCGAGGGTCCCCACACCAGAATCGCCAGAGGTGGAGCGGGGTCTACGTCCCGCACCGGATCCGCCACCGCGGATAGATGCCCACCCGGACCCTCCCCTATAGGTTCAGATTTTGCGGCCGGAGTCTGCACCTTTGGGGGGTGGGGGGTACAGTCACGCCCTGACCTTAGAGAGACGTTTTATTTCTCTATTTGGTTAGGTCAGGGTGTGATGTGGGGTGGGCATTCTATGTTTTGGCCGGGTATGGTTCTCAATCAGGGACAGCTGTCTATCGTTGTCTCTGATTGGGAATCATACTTAGATAGCCTTTTTCCCTCCTTTCAGTGTGCATAGTTAACTTTGTTAGTGGCACTTAGTCCTCGTAAGCTTCAAGGTTGTTTATCTTGTTTCTTGTTTTGTTGGCGTCATTCCAAAATATAAAGGAAAATGTACACTCACCATGCTGCACTTTGGTCCACTTCTTTTGACGGCCGTGACACTCTATACCAGGCAGGGCAAGAGGGAAGCCCTAAAAATTGTCAAAGACTCCAGCAACCCTAGTCATAGACTGTTCTCTCTGCTACCGCACGGCAAGCGGTATCGGAGCGCCAAGTATAGGTCCAAAATGCTTTTCAACAGCTTCTACCCCTAAGCCATAAGACTCCTGAACAGCTAATCAAATGGCTACCCAGACTATTTGCATCTCCCCACCCCCTTACGCTGCTGCTACTCTCTGTTTATTATCCACGCATAGTGACCTTACCTCTACTTACATATTACCTCAATTACCTCGACTAACCTGTGCCGCCGCACATTGACTCTGGACCGGTACCACCTGTGTATAGCCTAGCAACAGTTATTCTATTGTTGCTCCTTAATTATTTGTAATTTGTATTTGTTTTTATTTATACTTTTTATTTATTTTTTACTTGAGTTTAAACCTGCATTGTTGGTTAAGGGGTTGTAAGTAAGCATTTCACGGTGACAAATAAAATGTGACTTTTTGATTTATAATTCAAGGTCCTTCGGAACAGGTTGTGTTTGCGTTGCAGGGTGTTGGAGGGAACAGGAAAGTTGTGGCTGACAGATACAGGTTAAGGATAACAAGGTCATTCAGACAGGACGGCTGTAGCAGTTTGATAGGGAGTATGGGAGGATCATTGGACAAGTAAGCAAATCTCATGATATTATAAAGTGGATGGTAACACTTTTGAAACTATCACTCCTCTTATCCTCCTGTGTTTAGAAATGCGCATTACTAGGCAAACACTAGTAATGTCCATAGCGCACACACACACATTCTCTCTCTCTCTCTCTCTCTCACACACACCATCTCCCACAAAACCAAGAAGGGCGATGTATTATTGAGTGAAAAGAACTGTATGAGCAGTGTCTGCTAGTAGACTTACTCATCAAATCAAATTTTATTTGTCACATACACATGGTCAGTAGATGTTAATACGAGTGTAGCGAAATGCTTGTGCTTCTAGTTCCGACAATGCAGTAATAACCAACGAGTAATCTAACCTAACAATTTCACAACAACTACTTTATACACACAAGTGTAAAGGAATGAATCAGAATATGTACATACAAATATTTGAATGAGTGATGGCCAAACGGCATAGGCAAGATGCAGTAGATGGCATCGAGTACAGTATATACATATGAGATGAGTAATGTGGGTATGTAAACATATTAAAACCTGTTATGGCAAGGCGATCCCCGAGGGGAACTCTTATGTTTAGTTTGATAATATGCATATTTATATCCACAAATCTCGGTTTACATTGACGCCATGTTCAGAAATGCCTCCAAAATATCTGGAGGAATTATAGAAAGCTATGCCAGATAACAGAAATACTCATCATAAACTTTGACTAAAGATACATGTTCTACATATAATTAAAGATACACTGGTTCTTAATGCAACCACTGTGTCTGATTAAAGCATACCATGCAATAATCTGAGACAGCGCTCAGACGTAAAAGTATTTCTCCGCCATGTTGGAGTCAACAGAAATACGAAATTACATCATAAATATTCCCTTACCTTTGATGATCTTTCATCAGAATGCAGTGCAAGGAGTCCTAGTTCCACAATAAATCGTTATTTTGTTCCATAATGTCCAATACTTGTCACGGTCGTCCTCCTCTTCGTCTGAAGAGGAGAGGCGAGAAGGATCAGAGGACCAATATGCGGCGTGGTAAGTGTCCATGGTAAAATCTTTAATAAAGAAAGACTGAACACTATACAAAAGAGTAACAAAAACAATAAACCAAATTCGACCGTGAAGCTACAAAATGAGACCTGTGCTGACACAAGCCACTAACATAGACAATCACCCACAAACAAACAGTGCAACCCAGGCTACCTAAGTATGATTCTCAATCAGAGACAACCAATGACACCTGCCTCTGATTGAGAACCATACTAGGCCGAAAACATAGAAATGCCCCAAAACATAGAAAAACCAACATAGACTGCCCACCCAACTCACGCCCTGACCATAATAAATAAATACAAAACAAAGGAAATAAAGGTCAGAACGTGACAGTACCCCCCCCCCCCCAAAGGTGCGGACTCCGGCCGCAAAACCTTGACCTATAGGGGAGGGTCTGGGTGGGCGTCTGTCCGCGGTGGCGGCTCTGGCGCGGGACGCGGACCCCACTTCACCCTTGTCTTAGTCCGCCTCCGTGGCTTTCTCACCATGACCACCCCTCTCAATGACCCCACTGGACAGAGGGGCTGCTCGGGACAGAGGGGCTGCTCGGGACAGAGGGGCAGCTCGGGACAGAGGGGCAGCTGCTCGGGACAGAGGGGCAGCTGCTCTGGGCAGAGGGGCTCCGGCAGCGGCGCCGGGCAGGCGGGAGGCTCCGGACAGGCGGGAGGCTCCGGCAGAGGCGCCGGACAGGCGGGAGGCTCCGGCAGCGGCGCCGGACAGGCGGGAGGCTCCGGCAGCGGCGCCGGACAGGCGGGAGGCTCCGGCAGCGGCGCCGGACAGGCGGGAGGCTCCGGCAGAGGCGCCGGACAGGCGGGAGACTCCGGCAGAGGCGCCGGACAGGCGGGAGACTCCGGCAGAGGCGCCGGACAGGCGGGAGACTCCGGCAGAGGCGCCGGACAGGCGGGAGACTCCGGCAGAGGCGCCGGACAGGCGGGAGACTCCGGCAGAGGCGCCGGACAGGCGGGAGACACCGGCAGAGGCGCCGGACAGGCGGGAGACTCCGGCAGAGGCGCCGGACAGGCGGGAGACTCCGGCAGAGGCGCCGGACAGGCGGGAGACTCCGGCAGAGGCGCCGGACAGGCGGGAGACTCCGGCAGAGGCGCCGGACAGGCGGGAGACTCCGGCAGAGGCGCCGGACAGGCGGGAGACTCCGGCAGAGGCACCGGACAGGCGGGAGACTCCGGCAGCGGCGCCGGACAGACAGGACCACCTGCAGGGAGGAGACAGAGAGACAGCCTGGTGCGTGGGTCTGCCACAGGAACCACCAGGCTGGGGAGACCTTCAGGAGGCTTGGGGTTAAGAGGAGGCACCTGAAAGACCGGGCTGTGGGGGAGCACTGGAGCTCTGGTGCGCAACCTTGGCACCACTTCCCCAGGCTGGACAACCACTCTAGCCCGGACCCTCCAGAGTGCAGGCACAGGTTGAACCGGGCTGTGGGTAAGCACGGGAGATCTAGTGCTTACTACACGCACCTCTCCCTTCGGCTCCATTCCCACATTCGCCCGGCACGAGCGGAGCGCGGGCAGAGGACGCACTGCACCCTCCCAGCGCCCCGGAGACACAGCACGCAGAGCCGGCGCAGGATACCCTGGACCAAAACTGCGTACCGGCGACCAGACCCGCTGAGCAGGCACCATACGCCCTGGCTCGATGCCCGCACTCGCATGACACTCTCGGGGGGCTGTCCTATAGCGCACCGGGCTATGGACACGTACTGGCGACACCGTGCGCTTAACCGCATAACACGGTGCCTGCCCAGTATCCCGCTGCTTATAATAAGCACGAGGAGTGAGCGCAGGTCCGCTACCTGGCTTAGCTCCACCCCTCGTGTGCCCCCCCCAAAAAAAATTTGGGGCTCTCTCTCGTACCTGTCGCACTGCCGTGCTGCCTCCTCATATCGCCGCCGCTCAGCTTTCGCAGCCTCCAGCTCTGCTTTGGGGCGGCGATATTCCCCAGCCTGTGCCCAGGGTCCCTCTTCGTTCAGTATCTCCTCCCATGTCCAGGAGTCCTGTGATACCGGCCGCTGTTGTTGCTGCTGCTGCTGCTGCTGTCGTCGCTGTTTTCTACCACGCCGCTTGGTCCTTGGTTGGTGGGTGATTCTGTCACGGTCGTCCTCCTCTTCGTCTGAAGAGGAGAGGCGAGAAGGATCAGAGGACCAATATGCGGCGTGGTAAGTGTCCATGGTAAAATCTTTAATTAAGAAAGACTGAACACTATACAAAAGAGTAACAAAAACAATAAACCAAATTCGACCGTGAAGCTACAAAATGAGACCTGTGCTGACACAAGCCACTAACATAGACAATCACCCACAAACAAACAGTGCAACCCAGGCTACCTAAGTATGATTCTCAATCAGAGACAACCAATGACACCTGCCTCTGATTGAGAACCATACTAGGCCGAAAACATAGAAATGCCCCAAAACATAGAAAAACCAACATAGACTGCCCACCCAACTCACGCCCTGACCATAATAAATAAATACAAAACAAAGGAAATAAAGGTCAGAACGTGACAATACTAGTGTCCAATCAGTTGCATTTGCTAGCACTTCCAGCTCACGTGCCCAAAATCTGACGCTGGTCCAGGACAACTCGCACGAAAACTTCAAAAATATATATTCGAGGTCGAATAAACTGGTCAAACTAAGTAGAGAATCAATCTTCAGGATGTTATTTTCATATATATCCAATAACGTTCCAACCGGATCATACGTTTTCAGATGCAGCCAAATGGAACGACGGTGTCACCCACAGAGAAATGCGCCACAGGGAAATTGCATTCTGCCAAGACCGTGACTATTTCCCCTCCCATTCGGTCAAAGTTCACACCAAAAGCTCCATTCCACGTTCTACTGAATGAGGACATCTAGTGGAAGGCGTAGGAAGTACTACCAGATCCATATCTTGTTGGGAAAGTAAGGGCGATGACGTCAAAGTTGACCCACATTCAGAATTTCACTTCTTGTTTGGAAGATTGCCTGCCCTATGAGTTCTGTTATACTCACAGACATAATTCAAACAGTTTTAGAAACGTCAGTGTTTTCTATCCAATAGTAATAATAATATGCATATATTAGCAATCTAGGACAGAGTAGGATGCAGTTCACTATGGGCACGCAATTCATCCAAAGTGAAAATACTGCCCCCTATCCTCAACAAGTTTTAAGTGGCATTGTTTAAAGTGGCTAGTGATACATTTTTACATACATTTTTCCATTATTAAAGTGGCTGGAGTTGAGTCAGTATGTTGGCAGCAGCCACTCAATGTTAGTGGTGGCTGTTTAACAGTCTGATGGCCTTGAGATAGAAGCTGTTTTTCAGTCTCTCAGTACCTGCTTTGATGCACCTGTACTGTCCTCGCCTTCTGGATGATAGCGGGGTGAACAGGCAGTGGCTCAGGTGGTTGTTGTCCTTGATGATCTTTATGGCCTTCCGGTGACATCGGGTGGTGTAGGTGTCCTGGAGGGCAGGTAGTTTGCCCACGGTGATGCGTTGTGCAGACCTCACTACCCTCTGGAGAGCCTTATGGTTGTGGGCGGAGCAGATGCCGTACCAGGCGGCGATAGAGCCCGACAGGATGCTCTCGATTGTGCATTTGTAGAAGTTTGTGAGTGCTTTTGGTGACAGGCCGAATTTCTTCAGCCTCCTGAGGTCGAGACCACAATTTGGAGGGTACTATGGTGTTAAATGCTGAGCTGTAGTCGATGAACAGCATTCTCACATAGGTATTCCTCTTGTCCAGATGGGTTAGGGCAGTGTGCAGTGTGGTTGCGATTGCGTCGTCTGTGGACTTATTGGGGTGGTAAGCAAATTGGAGTCGGTCTAGGGTGTCAGGTAGGGTGGAGGTGATATGGTCCTTGACTAGTCTCTCAAAGCACTTCATGACGACGGAAGTGAGTCCTTCGGGGCGGTAGTCGTTTAGCTCAGTTACCTTAGCTTTCTTGGGAACAGGAACAATGGTGGCCCTCTCGAAGCATGTGGGAACAGCAGACTGGGATAAGGATTGATTGAATATGTCCGTAAACACACCAGCCAGCTACTCTGCGCGTGCTCTGAGGATGCGGCTGGGGATGCCATCTGTGCCTGCAGCCTTGCGAGGGTTAACACATTTAAATGTTTTACTCACGTCAGCTGCAGTGAGGCCGTGTCAGTGGCACTGTATTGCCCTCAAAGCGAGCAAAAAAGTTTTTTAGTCTGTCTGGGAGCAAGACATCCTGGTCCGCGACGGGGATGGTTTTCTTTTTGTAATTCATGATTGACTGTAGACCCTGCCACATACCTCTTGTGTCTGAACCGTTGAATTGCGACTCTACTTTGTCTCTATTCTGACGCTTAGCTTGTTTGTTTGCCTTGCGGAGGGAATAGCTAAACTGTTTGTTTTCGGTCATGTTTCCGGTCCCCTTGCCCTGGTTAAAAGCAGTGGTTCGCGCTTTCAGTTTCGCGGGAATGCTGTCATCAATCCACGGTTTCTGGTTTGGGAATGTTTTAATCGTTGCTGTGGGTATAACATCGTCAATGCACTTTCTAATGAACTCGCTCACCGAATCAGCGTTTTCTTCTTTGTTGTTGTTGGACACAATGCGGAACATATCCCAATGCACGTAGTCTTACTAATAGACCACAGACCATAGTAGTCTTACCCATCGACAACAGTGCCTGCTAGTACTAATAGACCACAGTGTCTGCTAGTAATCTTACTCATAGACCAGTGTCTGCTAGTAGACTTACTCATAGACCACAAATTCTGCTCGTAGACTTACTCATAGACCACAGTGTATGCTAGTAGTCTTTCTCATAGACCACAGTGTCCGCTAGTAGTCTTACTCATAGACCACAGGGTCTGCTAGTCCTCATAGACCACTGTGTCTGCTAGTAGTCTTACTAATGGACCACAAAGTCTGCTAGTAGTTTTACTCATAGACCACAGGGTCTGCTAGTTCTCATAGACCACAGTGTCTGCCAGTAGGCTTCCTCATAGACCACAGTGTCTGCTAGAAGACTTACTCATAGACCACAGAGTTGCTAGTAGTCTTACTCATAGACCACAGTGTCTGCTAGACCTTATAGACCACAGTGTCTGGTAGACCTCATAGACTACAGTGTCTGCTTGTAGACTTACTCATAGACCACAGTGTCTGATTATAGTCTTACTCAAAGACCACAGTGTATGCTAGCAGGCTTTCTCATAGACCACCATGTCTGCTAGTAGTCTTACTCATAGACTACATTGTCTACTAGTCATCTTACACAGTCAACAGTATCTGCTAGTACTAATAGACCACAGTCTCTGCTAGTAGTCTTACTCGTAGACCACAGTGTCTGCTACTAGTCTTACTCACAGACCACAGTGTCTGCTAGTAGTCTTACTCATAGACCAAAGTGTCTGCTAGTAGTCTTACTCGTAGACCACAGTGTCTGCTACTAGTCTTACTCACAGACCACAGTGTCTGCTAGTAGACTTACTCATAGGCAAAAGTGTCTGCTAGTCCTCACAGACCAAAGTGTCTGCTAGTCGTCTCTTACCCATTGACCAGTGTCTGCTAGAAGACTTACTCATAGACCACAGTGTCTGCTAGACCTCATAGACCAAAGTGTCTGATAGACCTCATAGACTTCAGTGTCTGCTAGCAGTCTAACTCATAGATCACAGTGTCTGCAAGTTTCTTACTCATAGACCACAGTGTCTGCAAGTTGTCTTACTCATAGACCACAGTGTCTGCTAGACCTCATAGACCACAGTGTCTGCTAGTTGTCTTACTCATAGACCACAGTTTCTGCAAGTTGTCTTACTCATAGACCACAGTGTGTGCTAGACCTCATATACCACAGTGCTACTAGTAGTCTGCTAGTAGTCTTACTCATAGACCACATTGTCTACTAGTCATCTTACACAGTCAACAGTGTCTGCTAGTACTAATAGACCACAGTCTCTGCTAGTAGTCTTACTCATAGACCACAGTGGCTGCTAGTAGTCTTACTCGTAGACCACAGTGTCTGCAAGTTCACATACTCATATACCAGTGTCTGCTAGTAGTCTTACTCGTAGACCACAGTGTCTGCTAGTAGTCTTACTCATAGACCACAGTGTCTGCTAGTGGTCTTACCCATAAACCACACTGTCTGCTAGTAGTCTTACTCATAGAACACAGTGTCTGCTAGTAATCGTACTCATAGACCACAGTGTCTGCTAGTAGAAATACTCATATACCAGTGTCTGCCAGTAGTCTTTCTCATAGACCACAGTGTCTGCTAGTCCTCATAGACCACAGTGTCTGCTAGCCCTCACAGAACACAGTGTGTGCTAGACCTTATAGACCACAGTGTCTGCTAGTTGTCTTACCCATATACCACAGTGTCTGCTAGTAGACTTACTCATAGACATCAGTGTCTGCTACTAGTCTTACTCACAGACCACAGTGTCTGCTAGTAGACTTACTCATAGACAAAAGTGTCTGCTAGTAGACTTACTCATAGACATCAGTGTCTGCTAGTAGAGTTACTCATAGACAAAAGTGTCTGCTAGTCCTTTACAGACCAAAGTGTCTGCTAGTCGTCTCTTACCCATTGACCAGTGTCTGCTAGAAGACTTACTCATAGACCACAGTGTCTGCTAGACCTCATAGACCAAAGTGTCTGCAAGTTTCTTACTCATAGACCACAGTGTCTGCAAGTTTCTTACTCATAGACCACAGTGTCTGCAAGTTGTCTTACTCATAGACCACAGTGTCTGCTAGACCTCATAGACCACAGTGTCTGCTAGTTGTCTTACTCATAGACCACAGTGTCTGCAAGTTGTCTTACTCATAGACCACAGTGTGTGCTAGACCTCATAGACCACAGTGTCTGCTAGTAGTCTGCTAGTAGTCTTACTCATAGACCACAGTGTCTGCTAGTAGTCTTACTCATAGACCACAGTGTCTGCTAGTAGCTTTACTCAAAGACCACAGTGTCTGCTAGTAGCTTTACTCATAGACTACAGTGTCTGCTAGTAGACTTACTCATAGACCACAGTGTCAGCTAGTAGACTTACTCATATACCACAGGGTCTGCTAGTCCACATAGACCACAGTGTCTGCTAGTAATCTTACTCATAGACCACAGTGTCTGTTAGTAGACTTACTCATAGACCACAGTGTCTGCTAGACGACGTACTCATAGACCACAGTGTCTGCTTGTAGTCTTACTCATCGACCACAGTGTCTGCCAGTAGGCTTCCTCATAGACCACAGTGTCTGCTAGAAGACTTAGTCATAGACCACAGTGTCTGCTAGACCTTATAGACCACAGTGCCTGGTAGACCTCATAGACTACAGTTTCTGCTTGTAGACTTACTCATAGAGCACCGTGTCTGCTAGTAGACTTACTCATAGACCATAGTGTCTGATTATAGTCTTACTCATAGACCACAGTGTCTGCTAGTAGGCTTTCTCATATACCACAGAGTCTGCTAGTAGTCTTATTCATAGATCACATTGTCTACTAGTCATCTTACACAGACAACAGTGTCTGCTAGTACTAATAGACCACAGTCTCTGCTAGAAGTCTTACTCATAGACCAAAGTGTCTGCTAGTAGTCTTACTCATAGACCACAGTGTCTGCTAGTAGTCTTACTCATAGACCACAGTGTCTGCTAGTGGTCTTACCCATACACCACACTGTCTGCTAGTAGTCTTACTCATAGAACACAGTGTCTGCTACCTATCGTACTCATAGACCACAGTGTCTGCTAGTAGACTTACTCATATACCAGTGTCTGCCAGTAGTCTTTCTCATAGACCACAGTGTCTGCTAGTAGACTTACTCATAGACCACAGTGTCTGCTAGACCTCATAGACCACAGTGTCTGCTAGTTGTCTTACTCATAGACCACAGTGTCTGCTAGTAGCTTTACTCATAGACTACAGTGTCTGCTAGAAGACTTACTCATAGACCACAGTGTCTGCTAGCCCTCACAGACCACAGTGTGTGCTAGACCTTATAGACCACAGTGTCTGCTAGTAGACTTACTCATAGACATCAGTGTCTGCTAGTAGTCTTACTCACAGACCACAGTGTCTGCTAGTAGACTTACTCATAGACCACAGTGTCTACAAGTTTCTTACTCATAGACCACAGTGTCTGCTAGACCTCATAGACCACAGTGTCTGCTAGTTGTCTTACTCATAGACCACAGTCTCTGCAAGTTGTCTTTCTCATAGACCACAGTGTCTGCTAGTAGACTTACTGATAGACCACAGTGTCTGCTAGACCTCATAGACCACAGTGTCTGCTAGTTGTCTTACTCATAGACCACAGTGTCTGCTAGTAGACTTACTCATAGACCACAGTGTCTGCTAGCCCTCACAGACCACAGTGTGTGCTAGACCTTATAGACCACAGTGTCTGCTAGTAGACTTACTCATAGACATCAGTGTCTGCTAGTAGTCTTACTCACAGACCACAGTGTCTGCTAGTAGACTTACTCATAGACCACAGTGTCTACAAGTTTCTTACTCATAGACCACAGTGTCTGCTAGACCTCATAGACCACAGTGTCTGCTAGTTGTCTTACTCATAGACCACAGTCTCTGCAAGTTGTCTTACTCATAGACCACAGTGTCTGCTAGTAGCTTTACTCATAGACCACAGTGTCTGCTAGTAGACTTACTCATAGACCACAGTGTCTGCTAGTAGACTTACTCATACACCACAGGGTCTGCTAGTCATGATAGACCACTGTGTCTGCTAGTAGACTTAATCATAGACCACAGGGTCTGCTAGTCCACATAGACCACAGTGTCTGCTAGTAGTCTTAATCATAGACTACAGGGTCTGCTAGTCCACATAGACCACAGTGCCTGCTAGTAATCTTACTCATAGACCAGTGTCTGCTAGTAGACTTACTCATAGACCACAGTGTCTGCTAGTAGTCTTTCTCATAGACCACAGTGTCTGCTTGTAGTCTTACTCATAGACCACAGTGTCTGCGAGTAGGCTTTCTCATAGACCACTGTGTCTGCGATCAGTCTTACTCATAGACTACAGGGTCTGCTAGTCCACATAGACCACAGTGTCTGCTAGTAGTCTTACTCATAGACTACAGGGTCTGCTAGTCCACATAGACCACAGTGCCTGCTAGTAATCTTACTCATAGACCAGTGTCTGCTAGTAATCTTACTCATAGACCACAGTGTCTGTGAGTAGACTTAGTCATAGACCACAGTGTCTGCTAGTAGACTTACTCATACACCACAATGTCTGCTTGTCATCATAGACCACTGTGTCTGCTGTCCGTCTTACTCATAGACCACAGGATCTGCTAGTCCACATACACCACAGTGTCTGCTAGTAATCTTACTCATAGACCAGTGTCTGCTAGTAGACTTACTCATAGACCACATTTTCTGCTAGTAGACATACTCATAGACCACAGTGTCTGCTAGTAGACTTACTCATAGACCACAGTGTCTGCTAGTAGTCTTTCTCATAGACCACAAATTCTGCTTGTAGTCTTACTCATAGACCACAGTGTCTGTGAGTAGACTTAGTCATAGACCACAGTGTCTGCTAGTAGACTTACTCATACACCACAATGTCTGCTTGTCATCATAGACCACTGTGTCTGCTGTCCGTCTTACTCATAGACCATAGGGTCTGCTAGTCCTCATAGACCACTGTGTCTGCTAGTAGTCTTACTCATAGGCCACAAAGTCTGCTAGTAGTCTTACTCATAGACCACAGGGCCTGCTAGTCCTAATAGACCACTGTGTCTGCTTGTAGACTTACTCATAGACCACAGTGTCTGCTAGTAGTCTTACTCATAGACCACAGTGTCTGCTTGTCCTCATTGACCACAGTGTCTGCTAGTCCTCAGAGAGCACAGTGTCTACTGAGACCTTAATTAATTAAAACTTCTTCGGGATCTATGTCCCTTCCACTGGACCATTGTGCTAACGTAGGCTAATGCAATTGGCATGAGGTTGTAAGTAACAAGAACATTTCCCAGGATATAGACATATCTGCTATTGGCAGAAAGCTTAAATTCTTGTTAATCTATCTGCACTGTCCAGTTTACAGGAGCTATTTCAGTGAACGAATACCATGCTATTGTTTGAGGAGATTGCATAATTTTGAAGATGAAAAGTTATTAATAAACAAATTATTCCAAAGGTTGTTTTTTACTTTGTATTATCTGTTACCAGATCTATTGTGTTATATTCTACTACATTTATTGTGGTACCAATACTATGCATATCCTTGCTTCAGGGCCTGAGCTACAGGCAGTTAGATTTAGGTATGTCATTTTAGGTGAAAATTGAAAAAAATGGGCTAATCCTTAATTAATATTCCCAACCAATGCACATTGTGACACACAGGTGAAGTATGTAATACTCTAAGCAAACAACATGCCTACATGAAAGCCTGTTGCATTATTGTAGTAATAATTAGGAGGGAGGGAGGGAGAGACGGTGGTCTCTGAAGTAAGCAATGTTCTCACTGCGGCTCACAACCCTCCTTTCGCCCTCATGTATAAGTCATGGCCTGCCAGCTGTTCCAACACACACACACACACACACACACACACACACACAGATGCCTGTTATTTCTGCCCCTTGGCCATGAAAAGTAACATCACCACCAACCCCACCTCTCTTGATAACATCTGACCGATCAGAAGAAACAAAACTTTCTTTGACAGTTCCCACCGAAAGGCGACTGTACCTCTCTCTCAACCCACTCTCTTTTCTCTTTCATCTCGAGGTGTGTGTTTTCTTTCTTCCCCAGCTATGTAAAACTCTTCATTTCAAGTTTCCTGGTGGGATACGCACCTCGGGACAGCCACCCCTGACACAGGAATTTAATTAGTGGAAGCTTTAGGGATAAGCCGACCCGTTTGGAAGTAGCCCGGGCCGCCGCGACACCACTAGCCCCTGCTAGCCCTTAGCCATGAGCCTGTTGGGCCAGGGGTTGATGCTAAAGTAAACCACGATGGACCGGGACTTGGGCTCTGACCCACGGGTAATAGAATTTCTGTGTACCAACCGGCCACACTGCCAGGGCCCAATGAAATAACAGGGACTTTGGGATAGTATGGGGAGAGGAGAGAGGGGTAGAGAAGAGGAGAGAAAACATGATGATGGATAGCCGAAAACTATCCCTCTCTCTCAATGATTTGAATGTGTGTGTGTGTGTGTGTGTGTGTGTGTGTGTGTGTGTGTGTGTGTGTGTGTGTGTGTGTGTGTGTGAGAGAGAAATAAAAGGAGGAAAGGCAACCTGCTGGGTGCCACAAATGGAGAGGAAGGCCCAATAACCCCAAGCTGTTATCCATACTCCCACCCCTGACAACAACAGAGCGGCATTAACTAGATTGCACACACACATACACACACAGAGAGAAAGAGAGAGAGAGAAACACACACTGTCTTTTTGACACACACATACAGAAAACACACACATTCTCTCTCTTCTCTATCTCAGGGGGAGATCAATCCGCCATCCATAGTGTTTTTTCACTTCATTTTGCCTATAGGAGGATATTACAAAGTTAGAGGGACTGAGAGAGTATGAAAGGAGAGCGGGTGAGAGAGTATATAGATATATATAAAAAATAGAGAAAAAAAAAAGAGAGGAGCTGAATCAGAGAAAAAGAGAGGATAGAGAATGAGAGAAGATAGAAAATAGAGGAGAGAGATAGAGAGCGAGGAAGAATAGCTCAGCTCTCGACCTTCCAAGGCCCCAGACACTATTGTCTCTCTCCTCCACTGTCCCCCACTTTTTCCCCGCTAAAAAGAAAGACATTTTGGACCCTACAGTGGAAATAGCTCCTAACTGACATTGTATAGTTTGGGGCCTAAATACCATCAAATTAAATTTTATTTGTCACATGCGCCGAATACAACAGTGAAATGCTTACTTACTTCAATCTCCCAGCAGGGCCTGGAGTAAATATATGACAGTCTTTACATAAAAAAATAATCTTCCTTCTATACAAGTGAATGCAACAATAGTCATTTCTCAACCATTATAGAATGCATTTCATTACAATGTCATTAATTTAAAAAAATCTTTACTTTATTTTAGACAGCAATTAAATCACAGAGGAGTAAACAGGCAGGTGGGAGAAACAGTATGAAGAGTTGGAGTGGGGATTGAACCCCAGTCTCAGGTGGGGAGAAGTGTATGTGTGACCATGGGCCATGCAACTTTTATTACATAGTTAACTTGAGACAGAGTATGGTTTGGCCATCGAAAGTAAGCAGCTCAGAGGCTGATGTCCATTCATTGTGGACTTTGTCACCTTGTTTTATTATTCAGAGTCTGATGCTTATATACTGCATGAACATGTAAACAGAGAAAGAAAGAGAAAGGAGGGCAGAAAAGCAAGAAGATTGTCATCCCTAGCTCATGTGGCTTCGCTCCCCCCTCTCTTCCTCCATCCCTCCCTCGCGCTCCCCCGCCTCACAGCTACGGATAAATTATGAATGGTTATTAAAAAAAGGGCAATTTTCAGCATCCAATAAAACCACATGTGGCGGTGAGAGACATAAAAGAGAGAGATAGACAAAAAAGTGCTGAGGATGAGGAAGACGAAGAGTCAGTCACTGTAGGCCCTGGTGGTCACGGGCGCTATAACTCTGGTCTTTCTAGGCCACAGGCCTTTACGAAGCAGTTCAATTCATGAATACAATAGTAGAAGAGGTGTGTGTGTGTGCTTGTGCGTGCCTGCCTGCGTGGGTGTGTGTGTATCAGTAATGGAGAAAACACAAGTGTGTTCCAAGAAATGTGAAGTGTGTTAGTGCTGGGTTGTACAAGAATACCGGATAGTCTTCCATGAGTGAGAGAGCATAAATTCAGGCCTGCACATTGAGATGGAGGTCAATGCCACAATATACAGTGCCTTGCGAAAGTATTCGGCCGCCTTGAACTTTGCGACCTTTTGCCAAATTTCAGGCTTCAAACATAAAGATATAAAACTGTATTTTTTTGTGAAGAATCAACAACAAGTGGGACACAATCATGAAGTGGAACGACATTTATTGGATATTTCAAACTTTTTTAACAAATCAAAAACTGAAAAATTGGGCGTGCAAAATTATTCAGCCCCTTTACTTTCAGTGCAGCTAACTCTCTCCAGAAGTTCAGTGAGGATCTCTGAATGATCCAATGTTGACCTAAATGACTAATGATGATAAATACAATCCACCTGTGTGTAATCAAGTCTCCGTATAAATGCACCTGCACTGTGATAGTCTCAGAGGTCCGTCAAAAGCGCAGAGAGCATCATGAAGAACAAGGAACACACCAGGCAGGTCCGAGATACTGTTGTGAAGAAGTTTAAAGCCGGATTTGGATACAAAAATATTTCCCAAGCTTTAAACATCCCAAGGAGCACTGTGCAAGCGATAATATTGAAATGGAAGGAGTATCAGACCACTGCAAATCTACCAAGACCTGGCCGTCCCGGATTTGGATGCAAAAAGATTTCCCAAGCTTTAAACATCCCAAGGAGCACTGTGCAAGCGATAATATTGAAATGGAAGGAGCAATCTACCAAGACCTGGCCGTCCCTCTAAACTTTCAGCTCATACAAGGAGAAGACTGATCAGAGACGCAGCCAAGAGGCCCATGATCACTCTGGATGAACTGCAGAGATCTACAGCTGAGGTGGGAGACTCTGTCCACAGGACAACAATCAGTCGTATATTGCACAAATCTGGCCTTTATGGAAGAGTGGCAAGAAGAAAGCCATTTCTTAAAGATATCCATAAAAAGTGTTGTTTAAAGTTTGCCACAAGCCACCTGGGAGACACACCAAACATGTGGAAGAAGGTGCTCTGGTCAGATGAAACCAAAATGGACCTTTTATCAACAATGCAAAACGTTATGTTTGGCGTAAAAGCAACACAGCTCATCACCCTGAACACACCATACCCACTGTCAAACATGGTGGTGGCAGCATCATGGTTTGGGCCTGCTTTTCTTCAGCAGGGACAGGGAAGATGGTTATAATTGATGGGAAGATGGATGGAGCCAAATACAGGACCATTCTGGAAGAAAACCTGATGGAGTCTGCAAAAGACCTGAGACTGGGATGGAGATTTGTCTTCCAACAAGACAATGATCCAAAACATAAAGCAAAATCTACAATGGAATGGTTAAAAAAAAAAAATATCCAGGTGTTAGAATGGCCAAGTCAAACTCCAGACCTGAATCCAATCGATAATCTGTGGAAAGAACTGAAAACTGCTGTTCACAAGGTCGCAAAGTTCAAGGGGGACGAATACTTTCGCAAGGCACTGTATGTTATGTTGCACAGAAACTATTTATTAATGTAATTACATGTTACTACACAGTCTAGTGAACCTTTATGACAATCCAATTATTGTTTTAAATACCTCATCTGCGGTAAGGAAAGAGTGTCCATGTCCTCCACACTCTGGAAATACATTTTCCTTTTCAGGCACAGATAAAGAGTCAGCCTGCCACTGCCCAAATCTTAACCATTAAGTGTAAAAATGCATAACTGTTCTTAGATAATTGTATTTGTATAGCGGCAACTTCTGGCACATGTTGCCATCTTTGGCATCCATTGTGCCTAAGCAGTACAAGATATTAGCTCTCTTCCTCTCCTGTTAGCACCCCTTTTGATTGACAAGACTGTGTTAGAAGCTTTAGACAACTGTTTCGAAATACAAAAGCACCACAATCGATGAACAGTAAAGCAAAGAGGGATCAGGGGGGACTCAAATGTAGATATCATTAGCAGTATAAGCCACTAGAGTATCTAAAGAAAAGCTTAAGACGTCAGACACAACGAGAAATTTGACCGCCGATAGGTACTTAGCACAATAGGAGGCCATTCCTTCTCTTGCTAGAACAAAAATTGTACCTGCTGCGTACCAACCTGGTACTCCACCCCCTTTTCATCAGAATTGAAACAATAAAGCTGCACAATACATATGTTTTTCTAGCTCTTTCACATCTAACAAGTTTTGTAAATTAAGGATTTTTTTTGTTTGTGCACATTATCAAACCTATCTCATTAGTTAGTGAGCTAGCTAGCAAGTGTCCAGGGAATATTATTGTACATAAAGCTGCGTCACGCGACAAAAACAGGAGAATAACCCTAACCCTGTGGGCCGTTCTGGTCCGGGCAAGGCTTACTTAGTTACTTCATGACAGGGGTTTAGTAGTTTAGTAGGCTAATGAACATGATAGGCGTGAGAGGGCTTTCTGAGTGGAAGTGTCAAATCAGACGTGTTTGCGACAGTCGGCTCCCCAAGGACAACCAGTCACATCTGCCTCCATAGGTGACAACACAGCAATCACATGTGGTCCTTGGAAGTTGTGGGAATGTACAGCGCCTTCGGAAAGAATTCAGACGCCTTGACCTTTTCCACATTTTGTTACGTTACAGTTTTTTACAGTTTTATGTTATTTTATTTTTTTTAATCCTCAACAATCTACACACAGTACCTTATAATGACAAAGAGAAAACAGGGTTTTTGAAATGTTTGCACATTTATTAAAAATTTAAAACAGAAATAGCTTAGTTACATACAGTACCAGTCAAAGTGTCACGATCGTCATGGGAAGAAGTGGACCAAAGCGCAGCGTTGTAAGTGTTCATTCTATATATTTATTGAATGAACACCGACAACAGCAAAACAAATACGAACATGATGTTCTGCAGGGCAAAATAACAACCAATGCAAAAATAAGATCCCACAAATTAAGTAGGGAAAAAGGACTGCCTAAGTATGATTCCCAATCAGAGACAACGATAGACAGCTGTCCCTGATTGAGAATCATACCCGGCCAAAACAAAGCAATAGAAAGCATAGACTTCCCACCCTAGTCACACCCTGACCTAACAAACAGAGAAAAAAGGATCTCTAAGGTCAGGGTGTGACAAAACGTTTGGACACACCTACTCATTCAAGGGATTTTCTTAATTTTTACTATTTTCTACATTGTAGAATAATAGTGAAGACATTAAAACTATGAAACAACACATATGGAATCATGTAGTAACCAAAACAGTGTTAAACAAATCAAAATATATCTTAGATTCTTCAAAGTAGCCACCCTTTGACTTGATGACAGCTTTGCACACTCGAGTCACTCAGACCCTTTTGCTAATCGTGCATCATTAGCTCATTGTTATGGATGTATCCAAATAAATGTCACTAGAAAACAGCTTAAACAAATGCAGCTACTTTGCTGTTATTCGGGCTGCACTTTTTGATGTGACTGTAAATTAGCCGTAGTTGGCTATCTAGCAAGCAAGGGATAAGATCGTTGCCAGCCAGTATGACAATGGAACATTTAGAACGAACAACTGGGTAGCGTCTATAGATATAGAACAAAAAGACTGAATGACTGGGTCGCGTCTCTAGCAAGCCTAGATTTGTGTCGGATCTTGTGGAAGGACGAAATAGTACAAATAAATTCATCAAAATAAAGTTTTTAATGAAAATGTTGATTATTTGAATATGTTGGTAACCTGTTGTTTAAAAGTGATAATGCCCTCGATGCCGGTGTTTGTTGGATATATTGGCGAAGTCTTAGGCCTAACAACGCCCGTGCCAATATATCCAACAAACACCGGCTTCGAGGGCATTATCACCTAAATATGGACACTTAGATTGTGTATATGTTTAGTGGCCCCTTTCCTATGATGTAAATTGTCATCATTTCTGAATGGTCATGTTGGCTAGCTAAGCTCGTTTTCTTGTTGCTAACTTGTGATTGAGATGCTGTTCTATATTTGTATCCATTTGTGTGAATGTACAGTATACAGTGACTTTTTCCTCACACATTTTCTCCTTTCTGTATCTGTTACAGTTTAACAAACAAAATATATTCTACTAAAGATTCTTAACGGTACTAGTGCCTCCTGATACTTTATTGGAAGAGTGTAAGCTATCTGCCAATCTTTGTAGCTTACATATTGTGAGGGCAGAACACTTGGCCTGCAAAACGATTCTATATGTCGCACAGCTGAGAGCTGAGTGAACCGAATCATACAGGGTTGTGACAGCTAAGGACACGGTGTCCTAGTGTGGTTCCTGGTCACATGTTCATGCTCTCCCCAATGAGTAAACTGTAGAGTACATCTAGATGGCTACCAATATTAATTATTTATTGTCTAGGCTGCTATCCTACTTAAAATATAATCCTGAGAGCTACCATCAGCAACTCTGTGATACAGCTGCCAAGTGGAAGAAGCACCTAGGTCAGCAGAAACCTCGATACAACACACCAGTGCACTGGTCATTCGCAATGGCTTTAGTGGTCCATTACGTGTTTTATTTGTAAAATGCGGCCTGTTAATCCCCACAAAAAATGTTGTGCCAGTAATATATGTCATATTTTTTAAACTGCTATAAACAAGCCATCGGTCACGAATCTGCACTCAGTTTATTCTCTATGGCACTCAGAGGCTGCGGTTCAGCAAGCCTATCATCACAACAATTATTATGGGTTTTATCTAGGTCGCAAAGCAAGATATTTACAAGCAATTTAGAGCAAACCGAAATGGCTTGTGTCAACTTTATCTAGCTAACTAACTAGCTAGCAAACGTTAGCCAGCTAACTAGCTAGGTTAGCTAAGAAAAAAAATTCAGTAACTCAACGTTGGCTAGGAATAAAGATACTTATAAACAAGTGAAGGTACATATCCAGTAGCTGCTGAAAATATTCTTCCACTTCAAGAAGATATTTACTAAAATAGTCTGAGCTTCATGTTTCTTACCCAACAGCATGAGTTTGGCGCCTAAAGCTGATCATTTGAATCTACGGTAGGCATAAGCTATTACTGTAAAGAAATACAGAATGTTAGACACATTTTTACAGGAGGCTTCCAATTACAGTTAATAACAGTATTTTTCAGCATTTTCAGCATGCTGTAAAACACATTTACAGTGTTTTTTACTGTTGAAATTACAAAAAAATCTTAGTGTGGAAAAGTTTATTTTTAGGTTGCAGGGAGGTTCTGAGAATGTTTTACTCTGGTTCCTTAAAGGTTTTGTCTTGGAGGATTAATTAAAGTGCTACTCCACAACTTTTAAACCAAATTTTCATTGTCTGCAACCCAATACCAGAGTCAACATTATGTGAAAAAGGCGCATTTCTATGTTTTGTAGAAGAATATTTCAAGTTAAAATGTTCAACCTGGTGACATCATCAAAAAAAATCAGGCACTATGAGATTTGTGGTGGTATAGGGAGCAAGAAAATACCCTCCTTTGGGCTAGAAACTTGTTGCAGGTTTAGAAAATCACTGTTTTTACTTCTAATCTGACCCTGTGATAGAAACAAGCTTTTTTGACGTGGCCCATTTCAGGAAACTAGACATATGTCGCAAGTTATGACTTCCCCGGAGAGCCATTTTAAGTATATTTATTTTTAGCTAAATGTGTTTGTGGGCAGAAATGCCTTCTGGAACGTAAACTTTCATGTGTCTTAATAACAAACTGGTATGCCATCTGTAAATACAAATAATATTGTTAAATAATGAGCCTTGTTGGTTAAGTCACAGAAAAGTCAGCAACCTTCACACTAGTCATGATTGGTTGAGATAATGAGTGGGCTGGACATGCCGATAGAGGAGTTTGGATTGGTCTGCCATATAGACTGGCTTCTGTCTATTTGAGCTGGTCAGGCTGTGTTGGTAATCCTGTCGAAAGCAGATTTTTTAAAAATTGTATTGTGTAGTGGCACTACGTGAGTGTTGCTCTACACTTTCTCCACAATCAGTGGAATTGGAGTATGATAGCTAAAGAGATGGAGATAACACCTGTCTCCGTATCACATCTTCAAACTAAGGGCAACCGTGGCATGACATCCGTGACAGGGAGAAGCATCCATCATGCATGATGATGTATACAAGTAAGCTAGTCTAGCATTAGCTAGCTACATTATCAGATATACACATTTATACATTTGACAGGAAGTGGCTTCATTTCAAGCTAAAGTGTACTGTTAACAAGCTGGCTCCCAGGCTGACGTTATTATTCATATCCCAGAGCCGTTTACTTTTCTAGTTAGAGCCTAATGTTAGCTAGCTCAGCATATTCATGCATGAATAACTATGTTCATTGTTGTTTAACTAGCTACCATTAGGGCCTCCCAGTGGCGCAGTGGTCTAAGGCACCTGTTTGAACTGTGCCACCAGAGACTGAGTTCGAGCCCAGGCTCTGTTGCAGCCGGCCGCGACTGGGAGGTCCATGGGGCGACGCACAACTGGCCTAGCGTCGTCCGGGTTAGGGAGGGCTTGGCCGGTAGGGATATCCTTGTCTAATAGCGCACTAGCGACTCCTGTGAGGGACCGGGTGCAGTGCACGCTGACCAGGTCACTAGGTGTACAGTGTTTCCTCTGACACATTGGTGCGGCTGGCTTCCGGGTTGAATGCGCACTGTGTAAAGAAGCTGTGCGGCTTGGTTGGGTTGTGTTTCGGAGGATGCATGACTCTCGACCTTCGTCTCTCCAGAGCCCATAAGGGAATTGTAGGGAGTTGGGCACCACGGAATTGGGAAGAAAAAGGGGGTAAAATGAAAAAAAAAAAAAAATTAAACTAGCTAACATTAGCTGGCTGGCTCGTTAGCTAACGTTACATGACATGTGTGATTACACATCATTGTTTACCTAGCTATCTACGTGTCTTAAGCTAAAGTGTACAACACCCATTGAATATGGCCATTACGCAAATAAGCGTAATGAAATTGTTGTCAGCAGAGCTGGTTAGGCTGTTTTCATGTAAACAAATCATCATCCAGAGTGTCAAGTGTGCTCTGAACGCTTCGAGAGCGAAACGAGATGGGTGGGGATAAAGCTTAAGAGGGTGTGAACGATGCTAAATGGGTGTAGACAGAGAAGAGCTCTTCACTAGAAAAGTTTACAAGTTTATCAACTTTTAAAGCATAATTACTTTCCCATTGTTCCTCAAAAATGAAGTGTATGATATACCATTTTGTAGCTCTGAGTCTCTAGTTTACCACCAATGTAAAAACCACCATTTCAAATTTTGCTTCATAAGACCGAATCCAGTTGGTGAGACACATGCAGTGGGGCAAAAAGTATTTAGTCAGCCACCAATTGTGCAAGTTCTCCCACTTAAAAAGATGAGAGTGGCCTGTAATTTTCATCATAGGTACACTTCAACTATGACAAAATGAGAGAAAAAAATCTAGAAATTCACATTGTAGGATTTTTTATGAATTTATTTGCAAATGATGGTGGAAAATAAGTATTTGGTCACCTACAAACAAGCAAAGATTTCTGGCTCTCACGGACCTGTAACTTCTTCTTAAGAGGCTCCTCTGTCCTCCACTCGTTACCTGTATTAAAGGCACCTGTTTGAACTTGTTATCAGTATAAAAGACACCTGTCCACAACCTCAAACAGTCACACTCCAAACTCCACTATGGCCATGACCAAAGAGCTGTCAAAGTACACCAGAAACAAAATTGTAGACCTGCACCAGGCTGGGAAGACTGAATCTGTAATAGGTAAGCAGCTTGGTTTGAAGAAATCAACTGTGGGAGCCATTATTAGGAAATGGAAGACATACAAGACCACTGATATTCTCCCTCGATCTGGGGCTCCACGCAAGATCTCACCCCGTGGGGTCAAAATGATCACAAGAACGGTGAGCAAAAATCCCAGAACCACACGGGGGGACCTAGTGAATGACCTGCAGAGAGCTGGGACCAAAGTAACAAAGCCTACCATCAGTAACACATTACGCCGCCAGGGACTCAAATCCTGCAGTGCCAGACGTGTCCCCCTGCTTAAGCCAGTACATGTCCAGGCCCGTCTGAAGTTTGCTAGAGAGCATTTGGATGATCCAGAAGAAGATTGGGAGAATGTCATATGGTCAGATGATACCAAAATAGAAACTTTTGGTAAAAACTCAACTCATCGTGTTTGGAGGACAAAGAATTCTGAGTTGCATCCAAAGAACAGCATACCTATTGTGAAGCATGGGGGTGGAAACATCATGCTTTTTGGGGCTGTTTTTCTAGAAAGGACCAGGATGACTGATCCGTGTAAAGGAAAGAATGAATGGGGCCATGTATCGTGAGATTTTGAGTGAAAACCTCCTTCCATCAGCAAGGGCATTGAAGATTAAACGTGGCTGGGTCTTTCAGCATGACAATGATCCCAAACACACCGCCCGGGCAACGAAGGTGTGGCTTCGTAAGAAGCATTTCAAGGTCCTGGAGTGGCCTAGCAAGTCTCCAGATCTCAACCCCATAGAAAATCTTTGGAGGGAGTTGAAAGTCTGTGTTGCCCAGCAACAGCCTCAAAACATCACTGCTCTAGAAGAAATCTGCATGGAGGAATGGGCCAAAATACCAGCAACAGTGTGTGAAAACCTTGTGAAGACTTACAGAAATGTTTGACCTGTGTCATTGCCAACAGAGGGTATATAACAAAGTATTGAGATAAACTGTTGTTATTGACCAAATACTTATTTTCCACCATAATTTGCAAATAAATTCATTGAAAATCCTACAATGTGATTTAAAAAAAATGTTATTCTCATTTTGTCTGTCATAGTTGAAGTGTACCTATGATGAAAATTACAGGCCTCTCTCATCTTTTTAAGTGGGAGAACTTGCAAAATTGGTGGCTGACTAAATACACTGCTCAAAAAAATAAAGGGAACACTTTAACAACACAATGTCAATGTCAACTCCAAGTCAATCACACTTCTGTGAAATCGAACTGTCCGCTTAGGAAGCAACACCAATTGACAATAAATTTCACCTGCTGTTTTGCAAATGGAATAGACAACAAGTGGAAATTATAGGCAATTAGCAAGACACCCCCAATAAAAGAGTGGTTCTGCAGGTGGTGACCACAGACCACTCAGTTCCTATGCTTCCTGGTTGATGTTCTGGTCACTTTTGAATGCTGGCAGGGCTTTCACTCTAGTGGTAGCATGAGACAGAGTCTACAACCTACACAAGTGGCTCAGGTAGTGCAGCTCATCCAGGATGGAACAACAATGCGAGCTGTGGCAAGAAGGTTTGCTGTGTCTGTCAGCGTAGTGTCCAGAGCATGGAGGCGCTACCAGGAGACAGTCGAGTACATCAGGAGACGTGGAGGAGGCCGTAGGAGGGCAACAACCCAGCAGCAGGACCGCTACCTCCGCTTTTGTGCAAGGAGGAGCAGGAAGAGCACTGCCAGAGCCCTGAAAAATTACCTCCAGCAGGCCACAAATGTGCATGTGTCTGCTCAAACGGTCAGAAACAGACTCCGTGAGGGTGGTATGAGGGCCCGACGTCCACAGGTGGGAGTTGTGCTTACAGCCCAACACCGTGCAGGACGTTTGGCATTTGCCAGAGAACACCAAGATTGGCAAATTCGACACTGGCGCCCTGTGCTCTTCACAGATGAAAGCAGGTTCACACTGAGCACATGTGACAGACGTGACAGAGTCTGGAGATGCCGTGGAGAACGTTCTGCTGCCTGCAACATCCTCCAGCATGAACGGTTTGGCGGTGGGTCAGTCATGGTGTGGGGTGGCATTTCTTTAGGGGGCCGCACAGCCCTCCATGTGCTCGCCAGAGGTAGCCTGACTGCCATTAGGTACCGAGATGAGATCCTCAGACCCCTTGTGAGACCATATGCTGGTGCGGTTGGCCCTGGGTTCCTCCTAATGCAAGACGTGGACGTGCACGTGGAGGCCACACACAATACTGAGCCTCATTTTGACTTGTTTTAAGGACATTACATCAAAGTTGGATCAGCCTGTAGTGTGGTTTCCCACTTTAATTTTGAGTGTGACTCCAAATCCAGACCTCCGTGGGTTGATAAATTTGATTTCCATTGATAATGTGTGATTTTGTTGTCAGCACTCACCCACACACAGGACCAAGCCTGGCCTGTTGAGGAGTGACGGACTCAATCCTAGCTGGAGGGGTGCTTTCATCTAATCTACGAACATAGACAGGTGTCACACCTTGACCATAGTTTGCTTTGTATGTTCTATGTTTTGTTTGGTCAGGGTGTGATCTGAGTGGGCATTCTATGTTGGATGTCTTGTTTGTCTGTTTCTGTGTTTGGGCCTGATATGGTTCGCAATCAGAGGCAGGTGTTAGTCATTGTCTCTGATTGGGAGCCATAATTAGGTAGCCTGTTTTGTGTTGGGTTTTATGGGTGATTGTTCCTGTCTTTGTGTTTGTTGCACCAGATAGGGCTGGTTCGGTTTTTCACGTTTCTTATTTTGTATTATAAATTGTTCAAGTTATCATCTTTATTAAAGATGTTTAAAAATAACCACGCTGCGTTTTGGTCCGCCTCTCCTTCTCAGGAAGAATTCCGTTACAACAGGGCTCTAACTCCCCTAGCTCCACAATGAGATAGGGCGCAGGCCAGGCAGCAGGCCAGGCAGCAGGGCGCAGGCCAGGCAGCAGGGCGCAGGCCAGGCCAGGCAGCAGGCTGTTAGCCAGCCTGCCAGCTTAGTGGAGTCTGCCACTAGCACAGTCAATGTCGTCAGCTCAGTTATCCCCATTGAGACCATGTCTGTGCATTGACCTAGGTTGGGCAAAACTAAACATGGCGGTGTTCGCCATAGCAATCTCACTGGAATAAAGACCTCCTCCATTCCTGCCATTATTGAAAGAGATCGTGATACCTCACATCTCAAAATAGGGCTACTTAATGTTAGATCCCGCAATTCCAAGGCAGTTATAATCAATGAACGAATCACTGATCATAATCTTCATGTGATTGGCCTGACTGAAACATGGCTTAAGCTTGATGAATTTACTGTGGTAAATGAGGCCTCACCTCCTGGTTACACGAGTGACCATATCCCCCGCGCATCCCGCAAAGTCGGAGGTGTTGCTAACAAATTTCAATTTAGAAAAAAAAACGATGATTTCGTCTTTTGAGCTTCTAGTCATGAAATCTATACAGCCTACTCAATTACTTTTTATAGCTACTGTTTACAGGCCTCCTGGGCCATATACAGCATTCCTCACGGAGTTCCCTGGATTCCTATCGGACCTTGTAGTCATGGCAGATAATATTAATATATTTGGTGACAAAAATATTCACATGGAAAAGTCCACAGACCCACTCCAACAGGCTTTCGGAGCCATCATCAACTCAGTGGGTTTGTCCAACATATCTCCGGACCTACTCACTGCCACAGTCATACTCCGGACCTAGTTTTCTCCCGTGGAATAAATGTTGTGGATCTTAATGTTTTTCCTCATAATCCTGGACTATCGGACCACCATTTTATTACGTTTGCAATCGCAACAAAAATCTGTTCAGACCCCAACCAAGGATCATCAAAAGTGTGCTATAAATTCTCAGACAACCCAAAGATTCCTAGATGCCCTTCCAGACTCCCTCCGGCTTACCCAGGGACATCAGAGTACAAAAATCAGTTAACCACCTAACTGAGGAACTCAATTTAAACTTGCACAAAACCCTAGATACAGTCGCACCCCTAAAAACAAAAAACATTTGTCTTAAGAAACTAGCTCCCTAGTATACAGAAAATGCCCGAGCTCTGAAGCAAGCTTCCAGAAAATTGGAACGGAAATGATGCTAAACCGAACTGGAAGTCTTCCGATTAGCTTGGAAAGACAGTACCATGCAGTATCAAAGAGCCCTCACTACTGCTCGATCATCCTATTTTTCCAACTTAATTGAGGAAAATAAGAAAAATCCAAAATGTTTTTTTGATAATGTCGTAAAGCTAACTAAAATGCAGCATTCCACAAGAGAGGATGGGTTTCACATAATTTCATGAACTTCTTTGATGAAAAGATCATGATCATTAAAAAGCAAATTACGGACTACTCTTTAAATCTGCGTATTCCTCCAAAGCTCAGTTGTCCTGAGTCTGCACAACTCTGCCAGGACCTAGGATCAAGAGAGACACTCAAGTGTTTTAGTACTATATCTCTTGACACAATGATGAAAATAATCATGGCCTCTAAATCTTCAAGCTGTATACTGGAACCTATTCCAACTAAACTACTGAAAGAGTTGCTTCCTGTGCTTGGCCCTCCTATGTTGAACATAATAAACGGCTCTCTATCCACAGGATGTGTACCAAACTCACTAAAAGTGGCAGTAATAAAGCCTCTCTTGAAAAAGCCAAACCTTGACCCAGAAAATATTAAAAACTATCGGCCTATATCGAATCTCCCATTCCTCTCAATATGTTTTGAAAAAGCTGTTGCGCAGCAACTCACTGCCTTCCTGAAGACAAACAATGTATACAAAACGCTTCAGTCTGATACACGACCCCATCATAGCACTGAGACTGCACTTGTGAAGATGGTAAAGTACCTTTTAATGGCGTCAGACCGAGGCTCTGCAGCTGTCCGACCTTAGTGCTGCTTTTGATACCATCGATCACCACATTCTTTTGGAGAAATTGGAAACCCAAATTGGTCTACACGGACAAGTTCTGGCCTGGTTTAGATCTTATCTGTCGGAAAGATATCAGTTTGTCTCTGTGGATGGTTTGTCCTCTGACAAATCAACTGTACATTTCGGTGTTCCTCAAGGTTACGTTTTAGGACCACTAATGTTTTCACTATATATTTTACCTCTTGGGGATGTCATTCGAAAACATAATGTTAACTTTCACTGCTATGTGGATGACACACAGCTGTATATTTCGATGAAACATGGTGAAGCCCCAAAATTGCCCTCCCTGGAAGCCTGTGTTTCAGACATAATGGCGGCAAATGTTCTACTTTTAAACTAGGATAAAACAGAGATGCTTGTTCTAGGTCCCAAGAAACAAAGAGATATTCTGTTAAATCTGACAATTAATCTTGATGGTTGTACAGTCGTCTCAAATAAAACTGTGAAGGACCTCTGTGTTACCCTGGACCCTGATCTCTCTTTTGACGAACATATCAAGACTGTTTCAAGGACAGCTTTTTTCCATCTACGTAACATTGCAAAAATCTGAAACTTTCTGTCCAAAAATTATGCAGAAAAATTCATCTAAGCTTTTGTCACTTCTAGATTAGACTACTGCAATGCTCTACTTTCAGTCTACCTGGATAAAGCACTAAATAAACTCAGTTAGTGCTATAAACGGCCGCTAGAATCTTGAATAAAACCCCAAAAATGTATCATATTACTCCAGTGCTTGCCTCTCTACACTGGCTTCCTGTTAAGGCTACGGCTGATTTGAAGGTTTTACTGCTAACCTACAAAGCATTACATGGGCTTGCTCCTACCTAGCTTTCCCGATTTGGTCCTGCCGTACATACCTACACGTATGCTACAGTCACAAGACTCAGGCCTCCTTACTGTCCCTAGAATTTCTAAGCAAACAGCTGGAGGCAGGGCTTTCTCCTATGGAGCTCCATTTTTATGGAATGGTCTGCCTATCCATGTGAGACGCAGACTCGATCTCAACCTTTAAGTCTTTATTGAAGACCCATCTCTTCGGTAGGTCATATGATTGAGTGTAGTCTGGCCCAGGTGTGTGAAGGTAAACGGAAAGGCACTGGAGCAACGAACCGCCCTTGCTGTCTCTGCCTGGCCGGTTCCCCTCTCTCCACTGGGATTCTCTGCCTCTAACCCTATTACAGGGGCCGAGTCATGGTGCTCTTCCATGCCGTCCCTAGGAGGGGTGCGTCACTTGAGTGGGTTGAGTCACTGACGTGGTCTTTTTGTCCGGGTTGGCAGCCCCCCTTGGGTTGTGCCATGGGGGAGATCTTCATGGGCTATCCTCGGCCTTTTCTCAGGATGGTAAGTTGGTGGTTGAAGATATCCTTCTAGTGGTGTGGAGGCTGTGCTTTGGCAATATGGGTGGGGTGATATCCTGCCTGTTTGGCCCTGTCCGGGGGTATCGTCGGACGGGGGGCCACAGTGTCTCCCGACCCCTCCTGTCTCAGCCTCCAGTTTATATGCTGCAGTAGTTTGTGTCGGAGGGCTAAAGTCAGTCTGTTATATCTGGAGTATTTCTCCTGTCTTATCCAGTGTCCTGTGTGAATTTAAGTATGCTCTCTCTAATTCTCCCATATTTCTCTCTTTCTCTCTTTCTTTCGTTCTTTCTCTCTCTATCGGAGGACCTGAACCCTAGGACCATGTCTCAGGACTACCTGGCCTGATGACTCCTTGCTGTCCCCAGTCCACCTGGTCGTGTTGCTGCTCCAGTTTCAACTGTTCTGTCTGCGGCAATAGAACCCTGACCTGTTCACCTGGACGTGCTACCTGTCCCAGTCCTGCTGTTTTCAACTCTCTTGAGACAGCAGGTGGGGTAGAGATACTCTGAATGACCGGCTATAAAAAGCCAACTGACATTTACTCCTGGGGTGCTGACCTGTTGCACCCTCGACAACCACTGTGATTATTATTATTTGACTCTGCTGGTCATCTATGAACATTTGAACATCTTGGCCAAGTTCTTAGCCAGAAGAGCCACCCCTCATAGCCTGGTTCCTCTCTAGGTTTCTTCCTAGGTTCTGGCATTTCTATGGAGTTTTCCTAGCCTCTGTGCTTCTACACCTGTATTGCTTGCTGTTTGGGGTTTTAGGCTGGGTTTCTGTACAGCACTTTGCGACATCAGCTGATATAAGAAGGGCTTTATAAATAATTTTGATTGATTGATTGATTATTTCTTACCGTACACTCCTTGCCCTCGCGCATACGGGTAGATGATAGAAAATACCAAAATCCAGAAAAGCTCCATCTTCAGCTCTGATCCCTCATAACCTGGATAGAATCGGAGAGAGAGAAGAGGAGGTTTCTCAGTCTGAGTGAATGGGGAATTAGGAGGGCATGAGAGCACCATGACTAGATTGACGGAGCCACGGTAGATTATAGTGAGTAGCGTGTAACAGCAACAGTAAACTAGTTAATAATCCAGACGAGAATAAGTGAGGAGTACTACAACTATGTTTGTTCAGCCCTGTAAATCATTTAAACTCGCACAGGTAATTAAATCGTAATAATTCTTGGGTTTGACAGGATTGCCTAAAGTTATAATGGTGTAGTTCAGAATTTGCTAACAGGTAGGTAAGGGCAGCGAGCATAGCACGATTTCACCCACCAGAATATCACCACACACATAGCCTATTAAACATGTGGGAGTACACACACACGCACACACATACACAGGACTTGTGGACAATAGCAGCAATATTCATTCTGAACATTTCCAAAAATACAAATAGATTACATTCCTCACTGAATAGGTGATAAAACGGAATAATAAATAAGCAATAGACAACCGTGCCAAATCAATCATGTTAACTGATATTTTGTGTGATATTGTGTTTTAATTGAATGCCTATTAAAGGAACGTAAACGAGTCAATCAAAATGATAGAATGATTGATGCGCTTTGTCACTCAATTTGGCAGCTGATTTAGCTTCGCCTAGCATGATGTATTCATTGTGAATTCATACACTTGTCTTTTTCAGAAAAGTAACCCATTCGGGAAGTATTCAGATCCCTTGAAATGTTTTGTTACGTTACAGCCTTATTCTAAATCAATCATCAATCTACACACAATACCCCATAATGGCAATGTGAAAACAGGTTTTAAGAAAGTTTTGCAAATGTGTTAAATATAAAAAACAGAAATACTTTATTTACATAGTAATTTAGACCCTTTGCTATGAGACTCGATGTCACATCCTGACCATAGAGAGCCCTTATTTTCTATGGTAGAGTAGGTCAGGGCATGACTGGGGGTAAGTCTAGTTTATTATTTCTATGTGAGGTTCTAGTTTTGTTTTTCTATGTTGGTGATTTTGTATGATTCCCAATTAGAGGCAGCTGGTAATCATTGTCTCTAATTGGGGATCATATTTAGGTAGCTTTTTTCCACCTGTGTTTTGTGGGATATTGTTTATGTGAGGTTGCATGTTAGCACTCCATTATCGTCACGTTTCGTTTAGTCTTTATTTTTTTGTTGTGTGGTTCACTTATTTCAAATAAAAGATGTGGAACCCAGATCACGCTGCACATTGGTCCAAGTATGCGTCCAACGATCGTGACACTCGAAACTGTTTCCATTGCCCATCCTTAAAACGTTTCTACAACTTGATTGTACATGATTTAGAAAGGCACCCAACTGTCTATAAAAGACCCCACAGTTGACAGTCCATGTCATAGCAAAAACCAAGCCATGAGGTCGAAGGAATTGTCCGTAGAGCTCCGAGACAGGATTGTGTTGAGGCACAGATCTGGGGAAGGGTAGCAAAAATGTCTGCAGCATTGAAGGTCCCCAAAAACAGCGGCCTCCATCATTCTTAAATGGAAAAGTTTGAAACCACCAAGACTCATCCTAGAGCTGTCCGCACAGAAAAACTGGACAATCGGGGCAGAAGGGCCTTGGTCAGAGAGGTGACCAAGAACCTCATGGTCACTCTGAAAGAGCTCCAGAGATCCTCTGTGGAGATGGGAGAACTTTACAGAAGGACAACCATCTCTGCAGCACTCCACCAGGTAGTGGTAGTGGCCAGACGGAAGACACTCCTCAGTAAAAGGCACATTACAGCCCACTTGGAGTTTTCCAAAAGGCACCTAAAGGACTCTCAGACCAGGAGAAACAAGATTCTCTGGTCTAATGAAACCAAGATTGAACTCCTTGGCCTGAATGCCCAGCGTCACATCCCTACGGTGAAGCATGGTGGTGGCAGCATCATGCTGTGGGGATGTTTTTCAGCGGCAGGGACTGGGAGACTAGTCAGGATTGTGGGAAAAGTACAGAGAGATCCTTGATGAAAACCTGCTCCAGAGCACTCGGGACCTCAGACTGGGGCTAAGGTTCACCTTCCAACAGGACAATGACCTTAAGCTCACAGCCAAGACAACGCAAGAGTGGCTTTGGGACAAGTCTCTGAATGTCCTTGTGTTGCCCAGCCAAGTCCCGGACTTGAACCCGATTGAACATCTCCGGAGAAAACTTAACTTAAAATAGCTGTGCAGCGACGCTCCCCATCCAACCTGACAGAGCTTGAGAGGATCTGCAGAGAAGAATGGGAGAAGCTCCCCAAATACAGGTGTGCTAAACCTGTAGCTTCATTCCCAAACCACTCAAGGCTGTAATCGCTGCCAAAGGTGCTTCAACAAAGTACTGAGTAAAGGCTCTGAATACTTTTGTAAATGTGATATTTCCATTTTTTTGTTTATAAATTTGTCAAAAATGTCAGGAAATCGACTTTGTGCATGACACAAGTAATTTTTCCAACAACAGGCAGATTATTTCACTTTCACAATTCCAGTGGGTCAGAAGTTTACAAACATTAAGTTGACTGTGCCTTTAAACAACAACAAGTTAAAGCTTGGTCGCAAATGGGTCTTCCAAGTGGACAATGACCCCAAACATACTTCCAAAATTGTGTCAAAATGGCTTAAGGACAACAAAATCAAGGTATTGGAGTGGCCATCACAAAGCCCTGACCTCAATCCCATAGAACATTTGTGGGAAGAACCGACTTCAACTGTACATATGAGATGAGTAATGTAGTGTATGCTAACATTATATAAAGTGGCATTGTTTAAAGTGACTAGTGATACATACAGTGCCTTGCGAAAGTATTCGGCCCCCTTGAACTTTGCGACCTTTTGCCACATTTCAGGCTTCAAACATAAAGATATAAAACTGTATTTTTTTGTGAAGAATCAACAACAAGTGGGACACAATCATGAAGTGGAACGACATTTATTGGATATTTCAAACTTTTTTAACAAATCAAAAACTGAAAAATTGGGCATGCAAAATTATTCAGCTCCTTTACTTTCAGTGCAGCAAACTCTCTCCAGAAGTTCAGTGAGGATCTCTGAATGATCCAATGTTGACCTAAATGACTAATGATGATAAATACAATCCACCTGTGTGTAATCAAGTCTCCGTATAAATGCACCTGCACTGTGATAGTCTCAGAGGTCCGTCAAAAGCGCAGAGAGCATCATGAAGAACAAGGAACACACCAGGCAGGTCCGAGATACTGTTGTGAAGAAGTTTAAAGCCGGATTTGGATACAAAAATATTTCCCAAACTTTAAACATCCCAAGGAGCACTGTGCAAGCGATAATATTGAAATGGAAGGAGTATCAGACCACTGCAAATCTACCAAGACCTGGCCGTCCCTCTAAACTTCCAGCTCATACAAGGAGAAGACTGATCAGAGATGCAGCCAAGAGGCCCATGATCACTCTGGATGAACTGCAGAGATCTACAGCTGAGGTGGGAGACTCTGTCCATAGGACAACAATCAGTCGTATATTGCACAAATCTGGCCTTTATGGAAGAGTGGCAAGAAGAAAGCCATTTCTTAAAGATATCCATAAAAAGTGTTGTTTAAAGTTTGCCACAAGCCACCTGGGAGACACACCAAACATGTGGAAGAAGGTGCTCTGGTCAGATGAAACCAAAATTGAACTTTCTGGCAACAATGCAAAACGTTATGTTTGGCGTAAAAGCAACACAGCTGAACACACCATCCCCACTGTCAAACATGGTGGTGGCAGCATCATGGTTTGGGCCTGCTTTTCTTCAGTAGGGACAGGGAAGATGGTTAAAATTGATGGGAAGATGGATGGAGCCAAATACAGGACCATTCTGGAAGAAAACCTGATGGAGTCTGCAAAAGACCTGAGACTGGGACGGAGATTTGTCTTCCAACAAGACAATGATCCAAAACATAAAGCAAAATCTACAATGGAATGGTTCAAAAATAAACATATCCAGGTGTTAGAATGGCCAAGTCAAAGTCCAGACCTGAATCCAATCGAGAATCTGTGGAAAGAACTGAAAACTGCTGTTCACAAATGCTCTCCATCCAACCTCACTGAGCTCGAGCTGTTTTGCAAGGAGGAATGGGAAAAAAATTTCAGTCTCTCGATGTGCAAAACTGATAGAGACATACCCCAAGCGACTTACAGCTGTAATCGCAGCAAAAGGTGGCGCTACAAAGTATTAACTTAAGGGGGCTGAATAATTTTGCACGCCCAATTTTTCAGTTTTTGATTTGTTAAAAAAGTTTGAAATATCCAATAAATGTCGTTCCACTTCATGATTGTGTCCCACTTGTTGTTGATTCTTCACAAAAAATACAGTTTTATATATTTTTATGTTTGAAGCCTGAAATGTGGCAAAAGGTCGCAAAGTTCAAGGGGGCCGAATACTTTCGCAAGGCACTGTATATTACATCAATTTTTTTATTATTAAAGTGGATAGAGATTAGAGTCAGTATGTTGGCAGCAGCCACTCAATGTTAGTGATGGCTGTTTAACATTCTGATGGCCTTGAGATAGAAGCTGTTTTTCAGTCTCTCGGTCCCAGATTTGATGCACCCGTACAAGAGGTCGACCGATTATTATGTTTCAACGTCACTACCTATACCGATTTATTGTAGGACCAAAAAAAGCCGATACCGATTAATCGGACGATTTTTATATATATATTTGTAATAATGACAAATACAACAATACTGAATGAACAACACTTTTATTTTAACTTAATATAATACATCAATAAATCAATTTAGTCTCAAATAAATAATGAAACACGTTCAATTTGGTGTTAATAAAGCAAAAACAAAGTGTTGGATAAGAAAGTAAAAGTGCAATATTTGCCATGTAAAAAAGCTAATGTTTAAGTTCCTTGCTCTGAACATGAGAACATATGAAAGCTGGTGGTTCTTTTTAAACATGAGTCTTCAATATTCCCAGGTAAGAAGTTTTAGGTTGTAGTTATTATAGGACTCTATATAGGACTCTTTAGGTTGTAGTTATTATTTCTCTCTATACCATTTGTATTTCATATTCATATTCATATTTCATTGACTATTGGATGTTCTAATAGGTACTTTCGTATTGCCAGCCTAATCTCGGGAGTTGATAGGCTTGAAGTCATAAACAGGGAAATGCTTGAAGCATTGCGAAGAGCTGCTGGCAAACAGAGTAAAGTGCTGTTTGAATGAATGCTTACGAGCCTGCTGCTGCCTACCATCGCTCAGTCAGACTGCTCTGTCAAATCATAGACTTAATTATAATATAATTACATAAAGAAATACGAGGTAATTAATATGGTCAAATCTGGACACTATCATTTCAAAAGCAAAATGTTTATTCTTTCAGTGAAATACGGAACCGTTCCATATTTTATCTAATGGGTGGCATCCATCAGTGTAAATATTGTTGTTACATTGCACAACCTTCAATGTTATGTCATAATTATGTAAAATTCTGGCAAATTAGTTCGCAACGAGCCAAGTGGCCCAGACTGTTGCATATACCCTGACACTGCGTGCAATGAACGCAAGAGAAGTGACACAATTTCCCTAGTTTAATATTTACTGCTAACATGAATATCTTTTAACTAAATATGCAGGTTTAAAAAATCTATACATCTGTGTATAGATTTTAAGAAAGGCATTGATGTTTATGGTTAGGTACATTCGTGCAACAATTGTGCTTTTTTTCGCAAATGCGCTTTTGTTAAATCATCCCTTGTTTGGCGAAATTGGCTGTCTTTGTTAGGAAGAAATGGTCTTCACACAGTTCGCAATGAGCCAGGCGGCCCAAACTGCTGCATATACCCTGACTCTGTTGCACAGATCGCAAGAAAAGTGACACAATTTCCCTAGTTAAAAGAAATTCATGTTAGCAGGCAATATTAACTAAATATGCAGGTTTAAAAATATATACTTGTGTATTGATTCTAAGAAAGGCGTTGACGTTTATGGTTAGTTAGACATTGGTGCAACAGCAGTGCTTTTTTTTTTGCGAATGCGCTTGTTAAATCACCCGTTTGGCGAAGTAGGCTGTGATTCAATGATAAATTAACAGGCACCGCATCGATTATATGCAACGCAGGACAAGCTAGATAAACCAGTAATATCATCAACCATGTAGTTAACTAGTGATTATGTTAAGATTTATCGTTTTTTTATAAGATACGTTTAATGCTAGCTAGCACCTTACCTTGGCTCCTTGCTGCACTCGCATAACAGTCTCCCCGTGGAGTGCAATGTAATCGGCCATGATCGGTGTCCAAAAATGCAGATTACCGATTGTTATGAAAACTTGAAATCGGCCCTAATTAAATCGGTCGACCTCTAACCTGTACTGACCTCGCCTTCTGGATGATAGCGGGGTGAACAGGCAGTGGCTCGGGTGGTTGATGTCATTGATGATCTTTTTGGCCTTCCTGTGACATCAGGGGGTGTAGGTGTCCTTGAGGGCAGGTAGTTTGCCCCTGGTGATGTGTTGTGCAGACCTCACTACCCTCTGGAGAGCCTTACAGTTATGGGTGGAGAAGTTGCCGTACCAAGCGGTGATATAGCCCGACAGGATGCTCTCAATTGTGCATCTGTAAAAGTTTGTGAGTGTTTTTGGTGACAAGCCGAATTTCTTCAGCCTCCTGAGGTTGAAGAGGCGCTGTTGCACCTTCTTCACCATGCTATCAATTTGTCCGTGATGTGTACGCCGAGGAACTTAAAACTTTCCACCTTCTCCACTACTGTCCCGTCGATGTGGATAGGGGGGTGCTCCCTCAGCTGTTTCGTGAAGTCCACGATCATCTCCTTTGTTTTGTTGACGTTCAGTGTGAGTTTATTTTCCTGACACCACACTCCGAGGGCCCTCACCTCCTCCCTGTAGGCCGTTTCGTCGTTGTTGGTAATCAAGCCTACCACTGTAGTGTTGTCTGCAAACTTGATGATTGAGTTGGAGGCGTGCATGGCCACGCAGTCATGGGTGAACAGGGAGTACAGGAGAGGGCTGAGAACGCACCCTTGTGGGGCCCCAGTGTTGAGGAACAGCGGGGTGGAGATGTTATTTCCTACCCTCACTAACTGGGGGCGGCCCGTCAGAAAGTCCAGGACCCAGTTGCACAGGGCAGGGTCGAGACCCAGGGTCTCGAGCTTAATGATGAGTTTGGAGGGTACGATTGTGTTAAATGCTGAGCTGTTATCGATGAAGAGCATTCTCACATAGGTATTCCTCTTGTCCAGATGGGTTAGGGCAGTGTGATTGGGATTGCGTCGTCTGTGGACCTATTGGGGTGGTAAGTAAATTGGAGTGGGTCTAGGGTGTCTCTCAAAGCACCACATAATGACGGAAGTGAGTGTCGTTTAGCTCAGTTGCGGTCACTGATAAGATTAGATAGCCGTGGATTAGGGAGGAGATTTGAATTGTTTAACCCTTTGTTGGTTACTACATGATTCCACATGTTATTTCATAGTAAATAGTTAAAATAAAGAAAAACCCTTGAATGAGTAGGTGTTCTAAAACGTTTTACTGTATATATATATATATATATATATATATATATATATATATATATATATATATATATATATATATACACATACATACATACAGTGGGGCAAAAAAAATATTTAGTCAGCCACCAATTGTGCAAGTTCTCCCACTTAAAAAGATGAGAGAGGCCTGTAATACATCATAGGTACACTTCAACAATGACAGACAAAATTTGATTTTTTTTTCCAGAAAATCACATTGTAGGATTTTTAATGAATTTATTTGCAAATTATGGTGGAAAATAAGTATTTGGTCAATAACAAAAGTTTCTCAATACTTTGTTATATACCCTTTGTTGGCAATGACAGAGGTCAAACGTTTTCTGTAAGTCTTCACAAGGTTTTCACACACTGTTGCTGGTATTTTGGCCCATTCCTCCATGCAGATCTCCTCTAGAGCAGTGGGAGAACTTGCACAATTGGTGGCTGACTAAATACTTTTTTGCCACACTGTATACATGGGAAGCAAGCAAATGCCTTTCACTGAGCTGTGTAAAGACAGACTGACAGGGAAGAGACAATTAATTGTAATGTATCTTCATGTTCTTTTGCTGTTGTTTGCAGCAACTACGGGGTTGGGGAAACACGTGTGGACCTGAATTGTGATAACTGCAGTGGCCAGAACAAGTTTGTGCTCTGGTATTGTGCCTGGCGGACCATGCACAAGCTCCACCGCAGTCTGGACATTCACTTCCTGATCACAGGCCACACCAAGTTTGCCCCCGACTGGTACTTCGGGCCACATCGAGCAGCGCTTCAGAAAGACCAGAGTGAACACTTTGTCTGAGATTGCTAGTGTTGTGAAGGACAGCACTGTGACGGGTCAACATCCCACAGCTGGTTTGCCTGGAGGATGGTACGGTGCTGGTGGAAAGCTATGGCTGGCAACAACACCTGACTCTGCTGCCACAGTTCAAGCAGTACCAGCACTTCAGGTGAATATAATTTCCATTGCATTGTGTGAGGTCATTCTTCTTATCTAAACTTGGGAGGTGAATTGATGTTATGCAAGGTTGTAATGTGTTTTTAAATGGTTTTTGTTATTTCCTGTTTTACAGCTTCGATGCTTTGGAGCCTGGTGTTGTTATCGCGAAGGAGCGTTTGGACTCAGTCGGGACCAGGTTTCAGCTGCTGCACTACGCTGACGTCCTTCCATCCATAGATGGTATGCCTGTACAAGCACCACCTGGACTGGACACAGATAGACAATGTATTTTTCTGAGAAGATCAGTGAGTTTTGCAATGAAGAGGCCATGGACATCATGGCCTGCACCAAAGTCAAGGGCAAGACAGAAACATGCTCTCGGAATATAGATTTTCTTGTTCATGCGTGGTTCAGGCAGACCAGTTCATCACTGGGGGTGAGTTACCAGCCATCAACACTATCTGCAGTGCCTCTATTCACGTTGCTGTTACTATTTATTTTTTATCCTGCTGCTCAGCCACTTTACCCCTTATTGTATGCTTGTTGTATGCACCAGTATCACTGATATGGTTATTGATATTGTTATTGTGCATGCTGTATATTACGTTTTTCTTTCTCTACTGGCATTGACAATTGTTCTTTTTTTATATTAACACTATCTATTTTTGATATTGCTACTATGTCATCTAATATTTATAAAATATTTTTATCTGGACACTTTGTTTACCTGAAATGTTTCCTTTTTGTAGGCTACTACTTTTACCACTTTCCACTACTTACTGTTTAGCACATGACCTCACATGTGAATCATTAAATAGATGGATGGGGCTGGCTTAAGAGGGCGTGAACAATGCTGAATGGTATGCAATTGTGGCTGTTTCAACTTGTCAATTTCAAATGATTTTCTAACAAGTTCTTTTTTCTAACAACAGTTTGAATTGAGGTGTGTTCCGCCTTATTTATTCACATAAAAGTAGGCTATTTCACTTTTGCGGACAATTTAGTTTTTAGGCATTACTGTGCCGGACAAACTTCCCCAAGCACTTCCCCATTATTTCTGCATCTCCAGTCAGAACAGGGCCTGCACAAAGGTTTTCATTTTCCGGCTAGTGCCCGCTTCGCCTTAATTGTTGTTTTTTATTACTACATGATAATAACTTTGGACATGTGGGCATTTCTGTCAAAGTAAGTGCCTTATTACGTTATAATAGTTTCTGTATGTCATTTCGACTGTAGCTCACTGTATGTATGGAGCATAATACATTTTTGTGTATTCCTTATAACCGGGGACACGCAGGGTACCGTTATTAATTTCATAACCTTTATGGTGTTGAACTCAATCGTGCTTATGTAGCTAGCTACATTATTCTATTATTCTATTATTATTCTAGTCAGAGAAGTATTAGCTTTAGTCTTTTGAATTTACCCTGGCCTTATGACCATGGTTTATTTTAATTTGGCCGGTTTAGCACAGCTCTGTTCTGCCCTGCCCCCTTGTGGAGTTCAACAGTTCAACTAGTAGTTTCTTACTGTTATAACTCATATTCGTGATTTTGTCAATGCAATTTATTATTTTTTTAGCAGTGTTATTACGTTTCTTTGTCAAATTATTTTATTTCTATATCCTGATATTGTATTCTAATTACTAATGATTCTTCTTTATTCTGTACTTTGAGAAATCACACACACACAAACAGTACTGAACATTATCTGCCAATATGTGACTCACCACCTTGATTCGGTATTAAGTAGCAAAATTTGAAATTGGGTTTTTTACATTGGATAAAAGTAGAGACTGAGAGCTACACAATGGTATATCATACACTGCATTTTTGAGGAACAATGGGAAAGTAATTATGCTTTGAATGTTGAGAAACTTACTTTTGAGAAAAGGGCCATTGAATGCTTTGGTACCTACTGGAGAGCTCTCCATTGTCTATACCCATTCAGCATTGTTCACACTCTCTTAAGCCAGCCCCATGTGCTAAACAGTGAGTAGTGTAGTAAAGATTACGACTAAAAGTGGTAAAAGTAGGCCTACAATAAGGAAAAATTCCAGGTAAACAGAAAGTGTCTAGATAAAAAAGATTTTTATAAATATTAGATTACACTTACCCAGACATGAGTCATGTGAAAGAAATGCTATAACCCCCAGCCACATCCAGTGGTGGAAAAAGTACTGAATTGTCATACTTGAGTAGGAGTAAAGATATCTTATTAGAAAATGACTGAAGTAAAAGTCACCCAGTAAAATATTACTTGTGTAAAAATACTTAAGTACCAAAAGTAAATAGAATTGCTCAAATGTACTCAAATGTAAAAATAATTTAAAATTTCTTATTAAACCAGACGGCCCAATTGTATTTTTTATTAACGGAAAGCCAGGGGCACACTACAACACTGAGACAATTTACAAACAAATCATTTGTGTTTAGTGAGTCTGCCAGATCAAATGCAGCAGAGATGTTCTCTTCATAAGTGTTTGAAATAGACAATTTTCCCATCATAATGTAACAAGTACTGTTGGGTGTCAGGGAAAATGTATGGAGTAAAAAGGTAATTTACTTTTGGAATGTAGTGAAGTAAAAGTTGCCAAAAATATAAATAGTAAAGTAATGTACAGATACCCCCCAAAAATGATGAAGTAGTACTTTAAAATACACTGCTCAAAAAAAATAAAGGAATACTTAAACAACACAATGTAACTCCAAGTGAATCACACTTCTGTGAAATCAAACAGTCCACTTAGGAAGCAACACTGATTGACAATACATTTCACATGCTGTTGTGCAAATGGTATAGACAACAGGTGTAAATTACAGGCAATTAGCAAGACACCCCCAATAAAGGAGTGGTTCTGCAGGTGGTGACCAGACCACTTTTAAGTTCCTATGCTTCCTGGCTGATGTTTTGGTCACTTTTGAATGCTGGCGGTGCTTTCACTCTAGTGGTAGCATGAGACGGAGTCTACAACCCACACAAGTGGCTCAGGTAGTGCAGCTCATCCAGGATGGCACATCAATGCGAACTGTGGCAAGGTTTGCTGTGTCTGTCAGCGTAGTGTCCAGAGCATGGAGGCGCAACCAGGAGACAGACCAGTACATCAGGAGACGTGGAGGAGGCCGTAGGAGGGAAACAACCCAGCAGCAGGACCGCTACCTCCGCCTTTGTGCAAGGAGGAGCAGGTGGAGCACTGCCCGAGCCCTGCAAAATGACCTCCAGCAGGCCACAAATGTGCATGTGTCTGCTCAAACGGATGGAGAAACAGACTCCATGAGGGTGGTATGAGGGCCCGACGTCCACAAGTGGGGGTTGTGCTTACAGCCCAACACCGTGCAGGACGTTTGGCATTTGCCAGAGAACACCACGATTGGCAAATTCGCCACTGGCACCCTGTGCTTTTCACAGATGAAAGCAGGTTCACACTGAGCACGTGACAGACGTGACAGTCTGGAGACGCCGTGGAGAACGTTCTGCTACCTGCAACATCCTCCAGCATGACCGGTTTGGCGGTGGGTCAGTCATGGTGTGGGGTGGCATTTCTTTGGGGGCCCGCACAGCCCTCCATGTGCTCGCCAGAGGTAGCCTGACTGCCATTAGGTACCGAGATGAGATCATCAGACCCCTTGTGAGACCATATGCTGGTGCGGTTGGCCCTGGGTTCCTCCTAATGCAAGACAATACTAGAACTCATGTGGCTGGAGTGTGTCAGAAGTTCCTGCAAGAGGAAGGCATTGATGCTATGGACTGGCTCGCCCGTTCCCCAGACCTGAATCCAATTGAGCACATCTGGGACTTCATGTCTCGCTCCATAGGGAGGTCATACAGGCACGTGGAGGCCACACACACTACTGAGCCTCATTTTTACTTGTTTTAAGGACATTACATCAAAGTTGGATCAGCCTGTAGTTCCACTTTAATTTTGAGTGTGACTCCAAATCCAGACTTCCATCGGTTGATAAATTTGATTTCCATTGATAGTTTTTGTGTGATTTTGTTGTCAGCACATTCAACTATGTACAGAAAAAAGTACTTAATAAGAATATTTCATTCATTCAGATCTAGGATGTGTTATTTAAGTGTTCCCTTTATTTTTTTGAGCAGTGTATTTTTACACAAATGCCTTCACATCCGTTCATTAGCATACTTTATATACAGTGCCTTGCGAAAGTAAAAATTTTGTAGAAATTTTGTATCCAAATCCGGCTTTAAACTTCTTCACAACAGTATCTCGGACCTGCCTGGTGTGTTCCTTGTTCTTCATGATGCTCTCTGCGCTTTTGACGGACCTCTGAGACTATCACAGTGCAGGTGCATTTATACGGAGACTTGATTACACACAGGTGGATTGTATTTATCATCATTAGTCATTTAGGTCAACATTGGATCATTCAGAGATCCTCACTGAACTTCTGGAGAGAGTTTGCTGCACTGAAAGTAAAGGGGCTGAATAATTTTGCACGCCCAATTTTTCAGTTTTTGATTTGTTAAAAAAGTTTGAAATATCCAATAAATGTCGTTCCACTTCATGATTGTTGTTGATTCTTCACAAAAAAATACAGTTTAATATATTTATGTTTGAAGCCTGAAATGTGGCAAAAGGTCGCAAAGTTCAAGGGGGCCGAATACTTTCGCAAGGCACTGTACTATTACACACACACTTATCACATAGTATTCCATACATAGGTTAAGGCCATGCAACCTGAGTGAGGTGCACATGTCCAGTACATATACAGATACATGCACCATATACAGTGCCTTGCGAAAGTATTCGGCCCCCTTGAACTTTGCGACCTTTTGCCACATTTCAGGCTTCAAACATAAAGATATAAAACTGTATTTTTTTTGTGAAGAATCAACAACAAGTGGGACACAATCATGAAGTGGAACGACATTTATTGGATATTTCAAACTTTTTTAACAAATCAAAAACTGAAAAATTGGGCGTGCAAAATTATTCAGCCCCCTTAAGTTAATACTTTGTAGCGCCACCTTTTGCTGCGATTACAGCTGTAAGTCGCTTGGGGTATGTTTCTATCAGTTTTGCACATCGAGAGACTGAATTTTTTTCTCATTCCTCCTTGCAAAACAGCTCGAGCTCAGTGAGGTTGGATGGAGAGCATTTGTGAACAGCAGATTTCAGTTCTTTCCACAGATTCTCGATTGGATTCAGGTCTGGACTTTGACTTGGCCATTCTAACACCTGGATATGTTTATTTTTGAACCATTCCATTGTAGATTTTGCTTTATGTTTTGGATCATTGTCTTCTTGGAAGACAAATCTCCATCCCAGTCTCAGGTCTTTTGCAGACTCCATCAGGTTTTCTTCCAGAATGGTCCTGTATTTGGCTCCATCCATCTTCCCATCAATTTTAACCATCTTCCCTGTCCCTGCTGAAGAAAAGCAGTCCCAAACCATGATGCTGCCACCACCATGTTTGACAGTGGGGATGGTATGTTCAGGGTGATGAGCTGTGTTGCTTTTACGCCAAACATAACGTTTTGCATTGTTGCCAAAAAGTTCAATTTTGGTTTCATCTGACCAGAGCACTTTCTTCCACATGTTTGGTGTGTCTCCCAGGTGGCTTGTGGCAAACTTTAAATGACACTTTTTATGGATATCTTTAAGAAATGGCTTTCTTCTTGCCACTCTTCCATAAAGGCCAGATTTGTGCAATATACGACTGATTGTTGTCCTATGGACAGAGTCTCCCACCTCAGCTGTAGATCTCTGCAGTTCATCCAGAGTGATCATGGGCCTCTTGGCTGCATCTCTGATCAGTCTTCTCCTTGTATGAGCTGAAAGTTTAGAGGGACGGCCAGGTCTTGGTAGATTTGCAGTGGTCTGATACTCCTTCCATTTCAATATTATCGCTTGCACAGTGCTCCTTGGGATGTTTAAAGCTTGGGAAATCTTTTTGTATCCAAATCCGGCTTTAAACTTCTTCACAACAGTATCTCGGACCTGCCTGGTGTGTTCCTTGTTCTTCATGATGCTCTCTGCGCTTTTAACGGACCTCTGAGACTATCACAGTGCAGGTGCATTTATACGGAGACTTGATTACACACAGGTGGATTGTATTTATCATCATTAGTCATTTAGGTCAACATTTGATCATTCAGAGATCCTCACTGAACTTCTGGAGAGAGTTTGCTGCACTGAAAGTAAAGGGGCTGAATAATTTTGCACGCCCAATTTTTCAGTTTTTGATTTGTTAAAAAAGTTTGAAATATCCAATAAATGTCGTTCCACTTCATGATTGTGTCCCACTTGTTGTTGATTCTTCACAAAAAAATACAGTTTTATATCTTTATGTTTGAAGCCTGAAATGTGGCAAAAGGTCGCAAAGTTCAAGGGGGCCGAATACTTTCGCAAGGCACTGTATTTATGTGGTGAACACTTGATACGGTCATATGATATTGTGGTATGTCACAAAATCATGTTACGACCACACGTCAAAATACATTTTATATATCAATATTTTGCTAAGTCTTGCTAAGATGTAAACGGTACAGTCAAATGGTTACTTGCATTTTCAGAAATAGATAGTGTCAATATCAATCAAATAATATACAGTATGCACAAGAGCAATATCAGTGATAGATGAGTTGTTATATGCATACAATCAGGGGTAAAGTGGAAGCAGAATAAAATAAAACAGTAGCAGCAACATATGGCGTGCGTGTTAGGAGAGAGTCGTGAATAGAGGCACTGCAGATAGTGCTGATGACTGGTCCGTCCAAACCACGCATGAAAACGGGAATCTATATTCGGAGAGCCTGTTTGTCCTGCCTCTGACTATGGTGCAGGGCATATTGATGTCCATAGCCTTAGTCGCAAAACTCCCCAATCTTCTCAAAAAGATACATTTGTTAGGTTGTGTCCAGTTTAGGTGGTGCATGTACAGGCAGACCATCTATGGGAGGAAGGGTGTCAGCATTTCGACAACACCAGTCTCCAGAGCATCGAAGCTGCTAAACAGGGAACAACAAAATCTGAAGACATTACAACATCAATTCACCTCCCAAGTTTATATAAGAAGAATAACCTCATACAATGCAATGAAAATGATTTTCACCTGAAGTGCTGGTACTGCTTGATCTGTGGTACAGAGTCAGGTGTTGTTGCCAGCCGTAGCTTTCCACCAGCACCGTACCATCCTCCAGTCCAACCAGAGGTGGGATGTTGACCCCTGTCACAGTGCTGTCCTTCACAACACCATCAATCTCAGACAAAGTGTTCACTCTGGTCTTGAGGAGGTCCAAGCACCAGTCAGGGCAAACATGGTGTGGCCTGTGATCAGGCAGTGAAGGTCCAAACTGTGGTGGAGCTTGTGCATGGTTCGCCAGGCACAATACCAGAGCACAAACATGTTCTTGTTTTGTCCACTGCAGTTATCACAATTCAGGTCCAGACTTGTTTCCCCAACTCCGTAGTTGGTGAAGAAATGGTGCATGTAGTTGATAACTGCGCTGCTGCCTTTGCTGGATGACGTGCCTTCCTCAATCAAGTAGTTGACTTGTGGTATTCCTACTCAGGACCTCAGACTGGGACGAAGGTTCACCTTCAAACAGGACAATGACCTTAAGCACACAGCCAAGACAACGCAGGAGTGGCTTCGGGACAAGTCTCCGAAGGTCCTTGAGTGGCCCAGCCAGAGACCAAACATGAACCCGATCGAACATCTCTGGAGAGACCTGAAAATAGCTGTGCAGCATCTCTCTCCATCCAACCTGACAGAGCTTGAGAGGATCTGCAGAGAAGAATGGGAGAAGAGCCCCAAATACAAGTGTGCCAAGCTTGTAGCGTCATACCCAAGAACACTCAAGGCTGTAATTGCTGCCAAAGGTGCGTCAACATAGTACTGAGTAAAGGGTCTGAATACTTATGTAAATATAATATTTCAGTTTTTGCTGTTAGAAACCCGTTTTTGCTTTGTCATTAAGCGTTATTATGTGTAGATTGATGGGGGGGGGGAAACGATTTAAGCCATTTTTTATTAAGGCTGTAATGTAACAAAATGTGGAAAAAGTTAAGGGGTCTGAATACTTTCCAAATAAACTGTATGTTATTGTGTCACTCACTGTTAATACATTGTTGTTACCAGATGGAAAAGACTGCTCGCTGACTTTTGTGGCACATGGACTGAGGAAGGCTTGTGTTCAGGGGCACAGTGGTAATCAAGGCTGCATCAAACGTGTTCCTCCTGCATTGATGATTGTGAACTGCAACACTTTTCCATTCATCAGAAGAGTTACATAATCGTGTGTCTCTTTCTGCAGGGTTAGTGTTTGATGTACTGGCCCCTTGCCTTTCCTCCTGCAAGAGGTGTGGCAGAGAGGGTGTGCTGGAAGCTGCTGGAGAGCGTATTCACTGGGCTGGTGCAGGCTGTCAAAAGGTAAGGGAAGGGGAGATAGCTAGAGGTTATAAAAAGGTGTCAAACTGTCTGCATCTCTTTCTCTCGTAATGTAAGTGTTATTTTTCCTCTAGGCCTGACAGAGGACCAGGATCATGGGGAACCTGGTGTTAAAGAACAAAAAGCCTGTGTTTGTCATCACCCATAAACTACTGCTGCTCCAATACAAGTATGAGGTGAGACGTTGAACTGGGCAGTCAGTCATTCATTCAACTTCATTCCCAGAATTGTGTTTGGGAATGAACTTGTACAGGTGAGTGTACACCGAAGTCTTTAGTGTTGTGATGATATGTGTATTTATGACAATGTTGTTGATTGTGTGTGTGTCCAGGTGCTGCGGTCACTGTGCCAGGCCTGAGGCAGACCCCTTCGGGAGCAGCAGCTCTATGTGAGCTGGGGTCTGCTGCTGTATGTGGAACTACAGAGTGATGCAGAGCTCAATTACACCCCCCAACACTACGGCATAGTATTGTCACATGATCAGAGCTGTTCACACTACTTTTTGACCTCTCCGCCTCCGGGTTGTATTGAAAAATGTTTTTCAGAGGAAAACGACTGTGTGTTTTGTTATGGAAAGTATCCATGTAGTCCTGACTTGTTGAAGTCTGTTTTCTTCTGTTTGGTGCCTAATAATGACGACCCTCATGTCTTTTCCCCTGTCAGAGCTGCTGCAGTTCATGCTGGGAGAGATTCAGAGCCACATGGACAGCAGCGTAGTGTGTGTGAGGGGCATGGTGGTGGGGAAGTGTCTCTGCTCCTGCATGGACATCAGAGCCAAGCTCAAATTGGAGGTACAGTACAGTTTGGCACCTTACCCAAGGTTTTGGGTGCATCACAATAGTCTGAAGTGGCTCACTGTCAATATATTCTGTTCTCTGCTCATACTGATCTGAATGAACTGGACGTGTGAAAACAAATACCATAATACACCTATCTCCATATCAGATCAGTGCAAGAAAGAAAGAAAGGAGATAGAGGAAGCCACTGTAGACTATTGAGGGGCACCCCTACAGTAGGCTATGACTGCCTTCTCATGTGTGTTCAGTCTTTCTTTCCCTCAGGAGGAGGAGATCAAGGAGCTGCTCTCACTGATTGACATAGAAACGGAGCCACATGATGACAGATTGTATCTTCCTCGAGAGGTCAAAGGGCAGACTGTACCCTCTCAGGCAGTATTATGCAAGGGTGATTCAGTTGCCCAGAAATCAGGAGATGACTCAGAGCTGGATAGGTAAGAGATAGCATAATCAAAACCCCTAACACTCTGTAATACCTTTTGTTATACACTACATTTATTAATATAATGTTGTCTGTGAGACAGAAGTTTTATATTTAATTCAAATCATTACAACTTAATTAATCTTCCCACGGGCAGTTAAGAAGTCCTTTTAGTCCTTAAAAAAACGGACATGAGTTACGTCTGGTTAGTTCAGCCATTCCTATGGGGATAAATGCCGAAAACAAGGTCTGAGGTTAACACAGGCTTAGGAAATCTTATACTTAACCTTCATGAATTATGAAGCCTTTATTTTTTTTATACCATTATTTAACTAGGCAAGTCAGTTAAGAACAAATTCTTAATTTCAATGACGGCCTAGGAACAGTGGGTTAACGAGAGATTTGTACCTTGTCAGCTCGGGGATTCGAACTTGCAACCTTTCGGTTACTAGCCCAACACTCTAACCACTAGGCTACCCTGCCGCCCCTTTATGTGCTTTTTATGATTATATAATAAAGATTATCTCATAGAACAAAACATGGTTTAGATCGTCAATATTTGTCACCATAGCGGTTCAGCTCGTAAGCAAAAGGGAATATGTTCTATCATCTACATTAGTGCAAATTGTTCATCTACATTCATGTATTTCTCGCCCCTTTTGGCTTTATGAAAAATATTGGCATGCGCTGTCAACTGTGGGACCTTGTATAGACAGGTGTGTGCCTTTCCAAATCATGTCCAATCAATTGAATTTACCACAGGTGGACTCCAATCAAGTCGTAGAAACATCTCAAAGATGCTCAATGGAAACAGGATGCACCTGAGCTCAATTTCAAGTCTCATAGAAAAGGGTCTGAATACATATGTAAATAAGGTATAGTTTTAAAAAAAAAAATCTATACATTTGCAAACAATTTTAAACCTGTTTTCGCTTTGTCATTATGGGGTATTGTGGGTAGATTGATGAGGGAAAAAATTATTTAATAAGGTTGTAACGTAACAAAATGTGGAAAAAGTCAAGGGGTCTGAATAATTTCCGAATGTACTGTATAGGTCTCTCCATGTACTGTATGGGTCGAAGATGTACATTTACATTTATCAATGCTCTCTGTATTTGACTGACATGTTGAATGATTGATCCATTCATGCTTCCGGCCCTTCATCTCTACCCAGCCGTCCTATCCTCTGAGGACCCAGTGAGGATGGAGCTCTGTCAGAGAGCTGTTGAGAGACTGGTTAGGGAGAACACTTCTACAGCCAGTGAGGTCACATGGTTTAGATGGTCAATATTTGTCACCATAGCGGTTCATCTTATAAGCAAAAGGGAATATGTTTCATCATCTACAGTATGTTAATTTACACATTAGTGCAAATTGTTCACCTATATTAATGTGTTTCTCGCCCCTTTTGGCTTTATGAAAAATATTGTCCCCTCAGGCACACACATTTGTTCTTTGTTATTATGAAAGTAATTTGTGTGAATGTAATTTGTGTGAATGTACAACGCTAGGCCAATTGTGCATCCCTCCACGGACCTCCCAGTCACTGCCAGCTGCGACAGAGCGCAAACCCAGAGTCTCTGGTGGCACAGCTAGCGCTGCAGTGCCCTAGACCACTGCAACACCTGGGAGGCAAGATACCTTTTAATAGAAAATGACAAGTAAAAGTGAGTCACCCAGTAAAATACTAATTGAGTGAAAATCTAAAAGTATTTGGTTTTAAATATACTTAAGTATTAAAAGTAAAATGCATTTTCTAAAATATACTTAAGTATATACTATATACTCAAAAGTAAAAATCATTTCAAATTCCTTATATTAAGCAAACCAGACGGCACTATTTTCTTGTTTTTTAATTTACGCATAGCCAGGGACATACTCCAACACTCAGACATAATTTACAAACTAAGCATGTGTGTTTAGTGAGTCCCCCAGATCAGAGGCAGTAGAGATGATGGGGGATGTTCGCTTGATAAGTGCATGAATTGGACTATTTTCTTGTCCTAATAAGCATTCAAATGTAACTACTACTTTTCGGTCTTAGAAAAAATGTATGGAGTAAAAATAACATTTTCTTCAGGAATGTAGTGAAGTAAAAGTTGTCAAAAATATAAATAGTAAATAGTACAGATACAGGTACAGATACCCCAAAAAACGACTTAAGTAGTACTTTAAAGTAGTTTTACTTAAGTACTTTACACCACTGATTTTAACTGAAAAGTGATACCGAACTTACACAGAGTGTACAAAACATTAACAATATCTTCCAAATATTGGTTGCACCCCCCCCCCCCCAATTCACCCTCTAAATGGCCCACATACACAATCGTCTCAAGGCTTAAAAATCCTTCTTTAACCTTCTTTAACAATTTTGATAGGTGGAAGAAACATACTGAATTTATACTGTTTTTCATACTAAGATGGACCAAGATATGTTGGTGTTTCACTTATTTGTTCATTGATTTTGCATGAGTTGGATGATTGGTTGGTGCATTGGTTTTCCACTATGTTGATGCCATTGACCAAAAGAGTAAGAATAGGATGCAATGTCCAACCCAAAATATAAGCTTGTTTTACTCCACTGTTTGTAAACAATATAATTGTACAAATAAATTCTCAGTTGGTTGCATAAATAATGAAGATTACAAAAAAAAAATGTTTGTTTTTGTGTGAATGCAACAGCTCTAAGTGGTCAAGCTGAGATTTATTGACCAATTCTGAAACATGTACCTGTTTTTTTTTTCTCAAAATACACAAAATCCCCTGTACACACACACACACACACTACACACACAGCCCCAGTCAAAAGCTTGGACACACCCACTCATTTTCGACATTGTAGAACAGCGAAGACACCAAAACAACACACATGGAACCATGCAGCAACCAAAAAACTACCAAACCAATCAAAATACACTCTACATTTGAGACTCCTCAAAGTAGCCCCCAAAAGCTTCTTATATGAATCATCTTTATTAGCCTACACTATGCCAGTTTATACCTAAGCTATTTTTGACGGAGCGTCAGGTCAAGGTTCTTATGTTGAACTAACATGCATAAGAAAGTGTTAACAATCTCAGTAAATTGGATCGCGGACAGACATTTTTGATAATTATATTTACCTTACTCCAAGTGTAGCAGAGCTTCTTAAAACTACTCCTATACCACGATTTTTCGAACCCTTGCACGGCTCAGAGTCGATAGATAGCCCAATTCCGTTATAAGACCGCTTAAAAATGTCTCACCATAAATGCGTTGTAAATTTAAGTATACCCACTTAGGTATTCCAGTTTCGTAGCCTTCTTAGTTCAAATATCGAATTGACCAGTTCTCAAAAGAAAGTAGAACTGTGATCAAAATCCACCGGGTAACTTTTAACGCATAGGAACATTTGTTGGAGATTCTTCAGGGCACAAAGCAGTCCTCATAAGCACATGCAGTCCAAAATCACTCCGCTTCTCAACCGTCGGCGCTGAATCTGTGCCTTTTCTGTTACGCCTCTTATTGCTTTACACGGTTCTCAGTCCCACGTAGGTTGTTGGAATCTTCGAACATGTGAAACTGTATAAGGTGTCAAAATAAGTCCCCGCTCTCCATATACACTACACCGCTCATCCTCTCGCGTCTCTAAGTATCCTACTGTTTTCCAGTAGAAATATGTGCACAAACGGAGAACGATGTGACGGACACCGTGGCCAAAAAACGCACGGCTTAGATGCGCTCGTCTCACTGAACAGGTTGTCAATGAAAGGCTCATGTAGCTCCTGCTTCTCTCTCTGTCGGACATCAGTTCAACTCCAAGTTCGCGTCTCCTGCTCCATATAACATGATGGAGTTTGATTTGAGCTCTGAGGGGTTTGATTTGTTTTGGGGTGGTTTTGGTCGAATTTCGTGACTGTGGTTTCACTCGTGGAGGATTGCCAATTATAGACAGTGCAGCTGCAAACGGGTCCTGCCTACTGAACACTTGCCCCTGCTCCCGATGGGCCAATTAGATCAGAAAGAGATAGGGAAAATAAAAATCTCTCTCTTTTCGATCCCTCTATCTCAAGCTCTCCCTCCCATTTCTGCCTCTGTCAGTTTCTCTCAGCCAGCGTGCTATCGACTTTTTTAGAGTCCTACTCAAAGCTACCACAAGGCGACGTATTTTAGCTACTTTTATTTAAAGTGTGACCTCTCCCCCATTGATAGAGTTGGGGGTCACTTAGAAATGTCCTTGTTTTTGAAAAAAATATATATATATTTTGTCCATTAAAGTGACATCACATTGATCAGAAATACAGTGTAGACAATGTTAATGTTGCAAATGACTATTGTAGCTGGAAACGGCTGATTTTTAATGGAATATCTACAAAGGCGTACAGAGGCCCGTTATCAGCAACCATCACTCCTGTGTTCCAATGGCACGTTGTGTTAGCTAATCAAAGTTTATAATTTGAAAAGGCTAATTGATCATTTGAAAACTCTTTTGCAATTATGTTAGCACAGCTAAAAACTGTTGTTCTGATTAAAGAAGCAATGAAACTGGCCTTCTTTAGACAAGTTGAGTATCTGGAGCAACCACAATTGTGGGTTCGATTACAGACTCAAAATGGCCAGAAACAAGTTTCTCCTGAAACTCATCAGTCTGTTCTTGTTCTGAGAAATCAAATGCTATTCCATGCGAGAAATTGCCAAGAAACTGAAGATCTCGTACAACACTGTGTACTATTCCCTTCACAGAACAGTGCAAACTGTCTCTAACCAGAATAGAAAGAGGAGTGGGAGGCCTCAATGCACAACTCAGCAAGAGGACAAGTACATTAGAGTGTCTAGTTTTAGAAACAGATGCCTCACCAGTGAATGAATGATGAATGAATTTGAATGATGTATGTGAGTATAACATAACTCATATGGCAGGCAAAAACCTGAGAAACCATCCAAACAGGAAGTGGGAAATCTGAGGTTTGTAGTTTTTGAACTCAGCCCCAATCGAATTCACAGTGGGATACGGGTTATTTTGCACTTCCTAAGGCTTTCACTAGATGTCAACCGTCTTTAGAATGTTGTTTCAGGCTTCTCCTGTGAAGGGGGGCCGGATGAGAGCTGTTTGACTAAGGGGTCTGGGAGCAGCCTCGTTCTCAGTCACATGCATTTCACATGAGAGGTATCTCTCGTTCCATTGCTTTTCTACAAACAATGGAATTCTCCGGTTGGAACATTATTGAACATTTATGATAAAACATCCTAAAGATTGATTCTATACTTAGTTTGCCAAGTTTCTTCAACCTGTAATATAACTTTTTGAACTTTTCGTCCAACTGGACCTGAACGCGCTTTTGGATTTGTTTACCTAACGCTCTAACAAAAGAAGCTATTTGGACATGAATGGACATAAATTATGGACATTATCGAACAAAACATACATTTATTGTGGAACTGCGATTCCTGGGAGTGCATTCTGATGAAGATCAAAGGTAAGTGAATATTTATAATGCTATTTATGACTAATGTTGACTGCGCAACATGGCGGATATTTATTTTGGCTGGTTTGGGCTCTGAGCGCCGTACTCAGATTATGCTTTCTCCGTAAAGTTTTTTTTAAATCTAACACAGCGGTTGTTGTAAGGAGATGTGTATCTAAAGTTCCATGCATAACACTTGAATTTTCATCAACATTTATAATGAGTATTTCTGTGAATTCATGTGGCTCTGCAATATCACAGCATGTTTTTGAACTACTGAACATAACACACCAATGTAAAATTAGATTTTTGGATAGAAATATGCACTTTATCGAACAAAACATACATGTATTGTGTAACATGAAGTCCTATGAGTGTCATCTGATGAAGATCATCAAATGTTAGTGATTCATTTATCTCTATTTGTGCTTTTTGTGACTCCTCTCTTTGGCTGGAAAAATGGCTGGGTTTTTCTGTGGCTTGGTGGTGACCTAACATAATCGTTTGTGGAGTTTTTGCTGTAAAGCATTTTTTGAAATCAGACACTGTGGCTGGATTAACAAGAATTTTATCTTCAAAATGGTGCCTAATACTTGTATGTTTTAGAAATTTGATTAATGAGATTTCTGTTGATTTGTATTTGGTGCCTTGCAATTTCATTAGCTGTTGGCAAGGTTTCGGCTAGCGGTACGGGGTTCCCCAGTCCTAGATAGGTTAAATAGTACCCGCAAAACACCAGTCTCAACGTCAACAGTGAAGAGTCAACTCCGGGATGCGGGCCTTCTAGGCAGAGTTGCAAAGAAAAAGCCATATCTCAGATTGGCCAGATTGGCCAATAAAAAAAAGTAAGAACACAGACACTGGGCAGAGGAACTCTGCCTAGAAGGCCAGCATCCCGGAGTCGCCTCTTCACTGTTGACATTGAGACTGGTGTTGTCTTTCTCTCTCTTTGAGCCTACTGACCATATTTTATCTACTGCAGTGCTAGCTAGCTGTAGTTTATGCTTTCAGTACTAGATTATTCTCTGATCCTTTGATTGGGTGGACAACATGTCAGTTCATGCTACAAGAGCTCTGATAGGTAGGAAGACGTCCTCCGTAAATTGTCATAATAACTGTGTAAATCTATGGAAGGGGGTGAGAACCATGAGCCTCCTAAGTTTTGAATTGAAGTCAATGTACCAAGAGGAGGACGGAAGCTAGCTGTCCTCAAGCTACACCATGGTGCTACCCTACAGAGTGCTGTTGAGGCTACTGTAGACCTTCTTTACAAAACAGTGTGTTTTAATCCATTATTTGGTGATATGTGAATACACTGCATTTTATATAGTTTTATCTAAAAAATGATCACTTTTGAAATGTTTCATGATTTTATTTTTTCGAATTTTACTGTGCATGTGCCGAACTCTCTATTCCCTCCCCCCCCCCACACACACACACACACACACACACACACACACACACACACACACACACACACACACACACACACACACACACACACACACACCAGATACCAATTTCAAAAAGCCTTACTGTTAAATATCTCAAACGTTGACAAGGATTTGCATACACAGGTCCAGTGTCTGTGAAAGAATAGCCCACTACCACTCACGTCAGTAGCCATGAAGTGCTTTGAAGGCTGGTCATGGCTCACATCAACAGCATCCTCCCGGATACCCTAGACCCACTCCAATTCGCATACCGCCCCAAAAGATCCACAGATGACGCAATCTCAATCGCACTGCACACTGGCCTTTCCCACCTGGACAAAAGAAACACCTATGTGAGAATGCTATTCCCTGACGACAGCTCAGCGTTCAACACCATAGTGCCCACGAAGCTCATTACGAAGTTAAGGACCCTGGGATTAAACACCTCCCTCTGCAACTGGATCCTAGACTTCCTGACTGCCACGCTGATCCTCAAACCTTTTCAGGGAACCAATATACACAGGCAGTTAGGAAAGCAAAAGGCTAGCTTTTTTAAACATAAATTTGCATCCTGTAGCACGAACTCCAAAACGTTCTGGGACACTGTAAAGTCCATAGAGAAAAAGAGCACCTACTCTCAGCGGCCCACTACACTGAGGAAACACATTTTTCCACGGCTGGCCATGCTTTCCACCTGGCTACCCCTACCCCGGTCAACAGCCCTGCACCCCCCACAGCAACTTGCCCAAGCCTCCCCATTTCTCCTTCAACCAAATCCAGATAGCTGAGGTTCTGAAAGCGCTGCAAAATCTGGACCCCTACAAATCAGTCGGGCTAGACAATCTGGACCCTCTCTTTCTAAAATTATCTGCTGAAATTGTTGCAACCCCTATTACTAGCCTGTAAGAAGCATTTCAAGGTCCTGGAGTGGCCTAGCCAGTCTCCAGATCTCAACCCCATAGAAAATCTTTGGAGGGAGTTGAAAGTCTGTGTTGCCCAGCAACAGCCCCAAAACATAACTGCTCTAGAGGAGATCTGCATGGAGGAATGGGCCAAAATACCAGCAACAGTGTGTGAAAACCTTGTGAAGACTTACAGAAAACATTTGACCTCTGTCATTGCCAACAAAGGGTATATAACAAAGTATTGATAAACTTTTGTTATTGACCAAATACTTATTTTCCACCATAATTTGCAAATAAATTAATTACAAATCCTACAATGTGATTTTCTGGATTTTTTTTCTCATTTTGTCTGTCATAGTTGAAGTGTACCTATGATGAAAATTACAGGCCTCTCTCATCTTTTTAAGTGAGAGAACTTGCACAATTGGTGGCTGACTAAATACTTTTTTGCCCCACTGTATATCTATCCTACCCTGCTTTTCTAAGGTCTTCGAAAGCCAAGTTAACAAACAGATAACCGACCATTTAGAATCCCACCAAACCTTCTCCGCTATGCAATCTGGTTTCCGAGCTGGTCATGGGTGCACCTCAGCCACGCTCAAGGTCCTAAATGATATCATAACCGCCATCGAAAAGAGACAATACTGTGCAGCTGCATTCATCGACCTGGCCATGGCTTTCGACTCTGTCAATCACCACATTCTTATTGGCAGACTCAACAGCCTTGGTTTCTCAAATGACTGCCACGCCTGGTTCACCAACTACTTCTCAGACAGAGTTCAGTGTGTCAAATTGGAGGGTCTGTATTATTGACTGTATGTTTGTTTATTCCATGTGTAACTCTGTGTTGTTGTTGTGTCACACTGCTTTGCTTGATCTTGGCCAGGTTGCAGTTGTAAATGAGAACGTGTTCTCAACTAGCCTACCTGGTTAAAGGTGAAATAAAAAATATATAAAAAAATAAACATCACTGGGGCCCCTCAGGGGTGTGTACTTAGTCCCCTCCTGTACTCCCTGTTCATCCACGACTGTGTGGCCAAACACGACTCCAACACCATCATTAACTTTGCTGATGACACAGCAATGGTAGGCCTGATCACCAACAATGATGAGACAGCCTATAGGGAGCTGGCAGTGTGGTGCCAGGACAACAACCTCTCGCCCAATGTGAGCAAGACAAAGGAGCTGATCGTGGACTACAGGAAAAGACGGGCCGAACAGCTCACCATTAACATCGACAGGGCTGTAGTGGAGCAGGTCGAGAGTTAAGTTCCTTGGTGTCCACATCACCAATCATCTATCATGGTCCAAACACACCAGACAGTTGTGAAGAGGGCACAACAAAACCTTTTTCCCCTCAGGAGACTGAAAAGATTTGGCATGGGTCCCCAGATCCTCCAAAAGTTCTACAGCTGCACCATCGAGAGCATCCTGACCGGTTGCATCACTGCCTGGTATGGCAAATGCTCGGCATCTGACCGTAAGGTGCTACAGAGGGTAGTGCGTACGGCCCAGTACATCACTGGGGCCAAGCCAAATTGTTAGAGACTCCAGCCACCTAAGTCATAGACTTTTCTCTGCTACCGCACAGCAAGTGGTACCGGAGCACCAAGTCTAGGACCAAATGGCTCCTTAACAGCTTCTACCCCAAGCCATAAGACTGCTGAACAATTAATCAAATGACCACCGGTCTATTTACATTGACACCCCCCCCCCCCCCCCCATTTGTTTTGTACACTACTGCTACTCACTGTTTATTATCTATGCAAAGTCACTTCACTTTGTACAAATTACCTCAACTAACCTGTACTCCCACACACTGACTTGGTACCGGTACCCCATGTATATAGCCTCGTTATTGTTATTTTGTGTTGCTTTAGTTTATTTGGTAAATATTTTCTTAACTCTTCTTGAACTGCACTGTTGGTTAAGGGCTTGTAAGTAAGCATTTCACTGTAAGGTCTAGATTTGATGTATTTGGCGCATGTGACAAATAAAGTTTGATTTTATATTGTTCTGTTAGTTTTGTCAGTAGGCTAGGTATTTATCTTTGATCATCTCTGAAAAGTATAACGTAATAAGTACAGGTGCCCTGAGGCAAATACTTTGATCCTGTCCTCAAGGAATGTCCTTCCTTTGAAAAACACCTTTGATATTTATAAGTGTGTGGACTCAAGTACCTAGCTCTCACACACATAATAAGGAAACACTCATGCTGCTACAGGTGGCTCCTTTTATAGTGAAACGACACCGCTGTTAACAATGAAACCTAATTAAGTAGAGATTGTGTTGTCATAGAGCCTGAAAATTGAGTAATACTTGATTACTGCAAATCTAGGGCAAATCTACTCGCCATATATCCAATACGTGATTTGTGGGATTTTATTGACATGCTACAACCGAGAGATGAGAGCAGAAAACAAAGCAGAAATTCCATGCCGCTAACGAGGAGAGTCCTCTAAAAGTTAACTAAACTTGAGGTAACACGTCCTATGAATACCCTCTTCATAATGCATTATAAACACAATATTATGAGTACTGAGCTTTGCATTATGCACTTTAATGCACAACATAAGTGCTAATAGCTAACCTTGTCTAATAGCAGTACATCAATGTTACTTAACATGTATAAATCTGTTAAAAATCTGTAAAAATGTACAAAGTTGACCTCATTTGAATTAAAAAGACAACAGGGTCCAAAGGTTAGAGCTGTGGCCCCACACTGTAAAGAGGTTTCTGTGAATTTGACAACAGTTTACAGGCAGCTCAGTGACAAGTAAAATTATTTATTTCATATTACAGTACACCTACTGTAATATAAATATGGTATCAAAGCCAGTACTGTGTAATGACACACAGTACAATACCGTAAATGGACTGTAATTATACTGTAAAAAAAAAAAGTCACCGCTACTGTAATTGTTATGAATGGAGGAATACATTTAATTGAGGAAAGGGGTTTGTATCTCACAGTATTTTACTTTACAAGCGATTGGTGCATGCAGGTTGGCTGCTAGGTAACACAGTTTACACACTCTTTACACATTACAGTACATTAATAATGAATATTTGTTGTTTTATATCACTTGCAGTTCTAGAGGCCTTCGCAAAGGCTTCCATACTGGCAGCAACTACAGGGCAAAACAGACCTAAAGGACATGGCAAAATTCTAAACTATTTGAAGACTAAGACTGACTGCCTCTACAATCTGTCCCCTATACAGGTTGATGGGGCACTTTAATAACCACATAGGAGTTCAATTTGTATAGCTTTCTCACTCATAAGTACAACAAATATAGCTGCTTGCAAGGCATGCCTCAAAATATGTTAATGTGGCAGAAACAACAATAGCATGCACCCACTAGCGGTCAAATGTTTTTTGGCAATCAAAAGGTACTAGGAGGAGTATTTGCATACCTATAGGGCGCGTAGGGAGATATTAGTTCCGTTTTGTACCGTCAAAACTGTAATTACATGTAGAAGACAGGCAACATAGTTTAAATTTAGCCTTTAAAATCGATAGATCAATATATCCCCAAGAGACCAGGAAATCGTGAGCAGTCAGTATTACGTTCCCCAGTTTCTGTGTTGAAGTTTGTGTATTTGAGTGTTTCAGGAGATGGCTTCCTGAAATCCCCCAGCAGCTGATTGGTCGACTCCACGATTAATTGGAGAGCTGACCCCGCCCCCTCGTCAGGACGCAGCTGTCTCCAATTTCCAATGCCTTCTGAAGCTATAAAAGCCAATGTTCTGTTGTTCAGGGGAGAGACATTGATTGTGATATAGATCATTGCTGAGAGAGAGGAGGTTGATGGCTGAGGGGTATAGCGTGTTGGTCGTTGGTATGTACTATGTTAGTTGTTGTTGGTAGCAGCTTTGGTATGTTCTGTGTTTGTTGCTTTGTCTGAGCTTCTTTAATGTTCTGATTTAGTTTTTTCTCAGTTTTGTGAAATGAATTGTTTAATATTCTGTTTCATTTGTTCCCAGGGGGGAAGGGGAAGGCACCTAGGGAGTGCTTAGGCAAGAGGCCAGCGGGCATACATTTACCCGTAGTATATTAACTGTCTAGGCACACTAGGTAAGACCTGGGCGGACCACCCCCTGTATTGTGGTTAGTGCGCCAGGTGGTGCTAAATTAGGTAAGTAGTGGGTAGTAATGTAGGAGAGGGGCTTTGAGATTTACTTTCTTTGCTTTGGTTCCGTCCAGCCCCTTTTCCCCATATTACCGTGTGAAGGAATACATTCCTTGTAAACGGTCAATTCTCTGCCTTTTGTCATCCTTACTCACACCTACAGTCCATAACTCTTTCGCTTCACGGAGAGTTGAGTTGTAGCAGGGTGTTGCGTTCCCTCTTCACAGAGGCGTCTGTATCATAATGCCTCAGCCATCAATGGGGAATGTAACAGTCAGTTACAAATAAGAGCAAACCAATCTGAGTAAAGCGACACAGAGACTTGCCATGGCTTCCCTTAGAGAACTCTACAAAACTGTCAGTGTCCAACCTAGACATGTGATAACAATGCAACATAAAGTAAATGTCATTCCTGTTCATCTGTTAACAGGTGGCCCCAAAAAAATTTATCATAGACTCCTCCAGGAAACCATTGCTACATAAATCCATTAAAGGTTCCTCCAAGAACCCCTCAACTAACCAAAGGTGACGATATGAACCACTGACTAGCAATGTTTCCTTGAGGATCTCCAGGGTTCCTCTAGTCGCCACTAATTCTAAGAATGTATGGGCCCTGGTCAAAGGTAGTGCACTATGTAGGGACTAGGATGCCATTTGGGATGCTTACATCTCGTATCAGTCTGGGTAACAGGTGGCCTCTCCAACCTTTTTTTAAATCAATTAGTATATTTGAGTTCAACCATAGTATTTGATATATTTGTCCTGTCTTTTCTAGTGGATTCAACTGAAATTGCAACCAACTTTCTATGGCTTGTTTAATAATAGCGATATTTTGGAGATTATTTCATTTTCAAATAACTGAAATTGAGAGGATGTAATCTGAATAAATGGAAAAAGGCCATTCTTGAACATGGTTTGAGACATTCTTACTAATCTGCTAGAATACCAGTTCTGATTTCAGTATAACTTTTGTATGACTGATGCCTTTAGTGAGAGGTCTAATGCTTTAATATTTAATCATGTCTGTCCTCCGCATTCATATTCATTATATCAATAGGCCTGTTGTCTGGTTTGCAGTTCCAAATAAAACTGAATATATTTTGCTCAAATAGATAAACTGGGATATGACTAATCAGGGTGATTTTTCCACAAATAGACAGGTGTTATCTATTTTCGATAACTTTCTATTAAAATGTATTGCAGTGAGATCATTTTTTTTCTTTGGGGATATGAATTCCATGTCCACTTTACTGTGATAATTTTTTGGGTAAACTACACGACAATGTAAAAGTTATTTTTTTTGTGATCTAATATGTAATATAGCACATTTATCATAATTTGACTGTAATCCAGAGGGTTATTTGGTGCCTTTTCCCCATATTCCATCCAGTTCACTTTATTTTCATAATATATTACTTAATCTTTCTTGAATAATTTCCTCCATTTCTTTTAGTTTTTCCTCTGTATTATGTGGCTCTATGGTACGTATTTTATTGCTGTCTATCTGTACTGTTAGTCCCTCTATTTACTTTGTTAATATTAATTATTTTGAGCTAAATTACTTTTGTTTTAAAGATGAGTATTGAATTGCATGGCCTCTATAGGCTGCCGAAGTTCTATCAACACATTGACTGTAATACTAAAACACTCCAATACTCCAATTTCCGGGACGCATACAAGGCCCAGGGAGGGCCTCCTGGCAAATCTGACCACGACTCCCTTTTGCTCCTCCATTTCTATAGGCAGAAACTCAAACAGGAAGTACCCGTGCTAAGAACCATTCAATGCTGGTCTGACAAATCGGAATCCACACTTCAAGATTGTTTTGATAAAAGCAGACTGGGATATGCTCCGGGTAGCCTCCAATAATAAGTTTATCAGGAAGCGTATAGGAGATGTTGTACCCACTGTTAAAACCAGAAACCGTGGATAGATGGCAGCATTCCAGCAACTGAAAGCGCGAACCACCACATTTATCCATGGCAAAGTGACTGGGAATATGGTAGAATACAAACAGTTGTTATTCCCTCCGCAAGGCAATCAAACAGGCAAAATGTGAGTATAGAGACAAAGGAGTCACAATTCAACGGCTCAGACACGAATCGTATGTGGCACAGTCTACAGACAATCACTGATTACAAAATGAAAACCAGACACCAACGTCTTGCTTCCGGACAAACTAACACCTTCTTCGCCCACTTTGAGGATAACACAGTGCCACCGACGCGGCCCGCTACCAACAACTGTGGGCTCTCCTTCTCCGTTGTCCAAAGTGAGTAAGACATTAAATCTTGTTAACACTCGCAGGCGGCATTCTTAGCATACGTAGACAAGCTGGCTGGTGTGTTTATGTACATATTCAATCTCTCCCTATCACAGTCTGCTGTCCCCACATGTTTCAAGACGGCCACCATTGGTCCTGTACCCAAGAAAGCAAAGTTAACTGAACTAAATGACTATTGCCCGTAACACTCACTTCTGTCATCATTAAGTGCTTAGAGAGACTAGTCAAGGATCATATCACTTCTATCTTAACTGTCACTCTAGCCTCTGGGATAAGGGGCAGTATTTTCAAGTCCGGATGAAAAGCGTGCCCAAAGTAAACTGCCTGCTACTCAGGCCCAGAAGCTAGGATATGCATATAATTAGTATATTTGGATAGAAAACACTCTGAAGTTTCTAAAACTGTTAGAATAATGTCTGAGTATAACAGAACTTATTTGGCAGGAGAAACCCTTAGCACAATCCATCCAGGGAATTCTTTTTTTTGTGTCACTGTTTTCCAATGGATTTCTATGGGAGACCTGATTTATTACGGCCCAGATTGCAGTTCCTATGGCTTCCACTAGATGTCAACAGACTTTAGAAATTGTTTGAAGTAGGGCTGTTCTTTGTAGGTGTCACTCTGAAGGGCTTTTGTTGCGCATGAACCGGAGTGCGCTTCAAGTTGTTTTTATCCGCTATTAGAAACAGTTTAATCAGTCTTCAATTTTATAGTTTATTTACATTTTAGGATACCTGAGGTTGGATTAGGAACGTTGTTTGAAATGTTTGGACCAAGTTTACAGGTAACTTATTATATACTTTAGTCATGCTGCAACCGGTGTATTTCTGAATCAAACGGGCCAAATAAATTGACATTTTGGGGATAAAAGTGGGAATTTATCGAACAAAAAGAACATTCATTGTGTCACTGAGACATTTGAGATTGCAAAAAGATCTTAAAGTTAAGGCATTTATTATATGGCTATTTCTGACTTTTGTCTGTTTTTTTGCCTGGTTGAAAAATTATTTTCATGTGTTTGTATGCGGGGTGCTGTCCTCAGATAATCACAAGGTTTGTTTTCGCCGTAAAGCATTTTTGAAATCTGACACAGCAGCTGGATTAACAAGAAGTTAAGCTTAATTTTGATGTATTACACTTATATTTTCGTGAAGTTTGAATATTGATATTTCTGTAGTTTGAATTTGGCGCGCTACAATTTCACTGGATGTTGTCAAATCAATCTCGCTAACGGGATTCGAGCGGGATTCGCGCTTAAGGGATCCAAAAGAGGCTAGACCCCCTTCAATTTGCTTACCGCCCCAATAGATCCACAGATGATGCAATCGCAATTGCACTGCACACTGCCCTATCCCATCTGGACAAGAGGAATACCTATGTAAGAATGCGGTTCATTGACGATAGCTCAGCATTCCTCACCATAGTACCCTCCAAGCTCATCATTAAGGTTGAGGCCCTGGGTCTGAACCCCACCCTGTGCAACTGGGTCCTGGTCTTCCTGACGGGCCACCCCCAGGTAGAGAAGGTAGGAAACAACACCTCCACTTCGCTGATCCTCAACACGGAGGCCCCACAATTGTGCGTACTTAGCCCCTCTTGTCCTCCCTGTTCACCCATGACTGTGTGGCTACGCACGCCTCCAACTCAATCATCAAGTTTTCAGACAACACATCAGTTGTAGGCCTGATTACCAACAATGACAAGAAAGCCTACAGGGAGGAGGAGAGGGCTCAGAGTGTGGTGCAGGAAAATAACCTCTCACTCAACATCAACAAAACAAAAGAGATTAGTGTGAACTTCAGGAACTCAGAGGGAACACGCCCTTATCTACATCGACGGGACCGCAGTGGAGAAGGTGGAAAGCTTCAAGTTCTCTGCATACACATTACTGACAAACTGAAATGGTCCACCCACACAATCAGTGTGGTGAAGGCGCAACAGCGCCTCCTCAACCTAGAGACTAAAGAAATTTGGTTTGGCAACTAAAACACTCAAACATTATTCCGCCATAAGCACATGGGAACACATTCATCCAGAGGCAGCGCTTCTAGTGGCCAGGGACTTTAATGCAGGGAAACTTAAATCAGTTTTACCTAAATTCTATCAGCGTGTTAAATGTGCCACCAGATGGAGAAAAAAAATTCTAGACCACCTTTACTCCACACACAGAGACATGTACAAAGCTCACCCTCCATTTGGTAAATCTGACCATAACTCTGTCCTCCTGATTCCTGCCTTTACAAGCTAAAATTTAAGCAGGAAACACCAGTGGCTCGGTCTATAAAAAAAAAAAGTGGTCAGATGAAGCAGATGCTAAGCTACAGGACTGTTTTGCTAGCGCAGATTGGAATTTGTTCCGGGATTCTTCATAAGGCATTGAAGTACTGGCTTTATCAATAAGTGCATTGAGGACGTCGTCCCTACAGCGACTGTACATACATACAGCAACGAGAAGCCATGGATTACAGGCAAAATTCGCACTGAGCTAAAGGGTAGAGTTGCCGCTTTCAATGAGCGGGACTCTAACCCGAAAGCTTATAAGAAATCCTGCTATGCCCTCTGACGAACCATCAAGCAGGCAAAGCATAAATACAGGACTAAGATCGAATCATACTACACCAGCTCCGACGCTCGTCAGATGTGGCAGGACTTGCAAACGATTTGACTACAAAGGGAAGCACAGTCGAGAGCTGCCCAGTGACACAAGCCTACCAGAAGAGCTAAACTACTTCTATGCTCGCCTCAAGTCACACTAAAACATGCATGAGAGCATCAGCTGTTCCGGGCGACTGTGGGATCAAGCTCTCCGCAGCCGCTGTGAGTAAGACCTTTAAATAGGTCAACATTCACAAGGCCCCTGGGCCAGATGGATTACCAGGACGTGTACAACGAGCATGCGCTGACCAACTGGCAAGTGTCTTCACTGACATTTTCAACCTCTCTCTGTCTGATTCTGTAAAACCAACATGTTTCAAGCAAACCACCATAGTCCCTGTGCCCAAGAACACTAAGGTAACCTGCCTAAATGACTACCGACCCGTAGCACTCACGTCTGTAGCCATGAAATGCATGGGAAAGGCTGGTCATGGCTCACATCAACACCATTATCCCAGAAACCCTAGACCCACTCCAATTTGCATACCACACCAACAGATCCACAGATGATCCAATCTCTATTGCACTCCACACTGCCCTTTCCCACCTGGACAAAAGGAACACCTATGTGAGAATGCTATTCATTGACCACAGCTCAGCGTTCAACAGCATAGTGCCCTCAAAGCTTATCACTAAGCAAAGGAGCCTGGACCTAAACACCTCCGTCTGCAACGGAATCCTGGACTTCCAGATGGTTTACCCCCAATTTGTAAGGTTAGTTTACAACACATCCGCCACGGTGATCCTCAACACGGGGGCCCCTCAGAGGTGCGTGCTCAGTCCCCTCCTGTACTCCCAACTCTAACACCATCATTAAGTTTGCTGACGACACAAGTGGTAGGCCTGATCACCAACAACGATGAGACAGCCTATAGGGAGGAGGTCAGAGAACTGACCGTGTGGTGCCAGGACAACAACCTCTTCCTCAACATGTTGAAGACTAAGGAGATGATTGTGGACTACAGGAACAGGAGGACGGGGCATGCCCCCATTCTTATCGACAGGGTTGTAATGGAGCATGTTGAGATTCAAGTTCCTTGGCGTCCACATCACCAACAAACTAACATGGTCCAAGCACACCAAGACAGTCGTGAAGAAGGCACGACAAAACCTGTTCCCCCTCAGGAGACTGAAAAGATTTGGCATGGGTCCTCAGATCCTTAAAAGGTTTTACAGCTGCACCATCGAGAGCATCCTGATGGGTTATATCACTGCCTGGTACGACGGCAACTGTTTTTTTTTTATTGATCCAGACACTGGTGCTTCCTGCTTAAATGTTTTGCTTGTAAGCATGAATCAGGAGGATAGAATTATGGTCAGATTTGCCAAATCTGTTTCAGCCTGGAGAAAAGGTTGAAGGCCATGGAGAAGAGAAACTGGATTGTATGCTGGTTTCTTCAACATTGTGCAGCAATTTTGGAATGTCTGCAGACTAGGATGACTCTGTCTGCTGGCTACAATCCATAGGCTGGTCCTGGTGCGCTCATTCTATTGTGGCAGAAAGTATGCAGGTACTGCAGTGTTCAACAACACTGAATTGGCTGCATCACACCCTGGCATCACACTGCTGTTGTTATCTAAGTCTTACTCACCCAGGTGTTTTGAACTATATGAAAGATTTCTATCAAACTTCAAGATTTTCATTACCATTTCGTAAAATTGTTTTTCAGATGGAAAACCATTGCTGTGCGTGTGGCTCTCCAGTAAAATCAAGCGGACGTCGGAGAGAATACAACAGCAGATTAACACCTACTATGGAAGGAACAAATCGCCTCACGTTCTCCTGCAAGACCATCCAGTCTGATGCCAAGTGTCCAACATATTGGGGGACAGTCTGCTCTGGGCAAGGCAGTGTGCAATGATGCTGCATAACATGTGCCTTAGGGCAGTGGAGGAGAGGCACCTTGTACAGGCCGACCTACAAAATTGTCTTTTGTATTGCCAGCGAGAGCTGGGGCTTTTTGAAGTGGCCATGCTTCTCTTGGGCAGTGTGAGGCTGAGCCAACACGCTTTCACCTGGGTGCGTCTGTGCTGCTCCGAAATAAATTGCAGAACATATTCAAACAGCTGATAAATGCTGCCATGGTGGTTCTCTGACAAACGGTTTTAGTGAATAATTTTAATGATCTCATAATTATATACAGTTGAATTCGGAAGTTTACACACACTTAGGTTGGAGTCATTAACTCGTTTTTCAACCACAAATTTCTTGTTAACAAACTAGCAAGTCGGTTTGAACATCTACTTTGTGCATGACACAAGTAATTTTTCCAACAATTGTTCACAGACAGATTATTTCACTTAATCACAATTCCAGTGGGTCAGAAGTTTACATACACTAAATTGACTGTGCCTTCAAACAGCTTGGAAAATTCCAGAAAATTATGTCATGGCTTTAGAAGCTTCTGATAGGCTAATTGACATCATTAGAGACCTGTGGATGTATTTCAAGGCCTACCTAACCCAAACCCTACCTTCCACGTTCATCTGTACAAACAATAGTATGCAAGTATAAACACCATGGGACCACGCAGCCGTCATACCACTCAGGAAGGAGAGGAACGTATTTGGTGCGAAAAGTGCAAATCAATCCCAGAACAGCAGCAAAGGACCTTGTGAAGATGCTGGAGGAAACAGGTACAAAAGTATCTATACCCACAATAAAACGAGTCCTATAATCGACATAACCTGAAAGGCCACTCAGCAAGGAAGAAGCCACTGCTCCAAAACCGCCATAAAAAAGCCAGACTACGGTTTGCAACTGCTCATTGGGACAAAAATTGTACTTTTTGGAGAAATGTCCTATGGTCTGATAAAACAAAAATAAAACTGTTTGGCCATAATGACCATTGTTATGTTTGGAGGGAAAAGGGGGAGGCTTGCAAGCCGAAGAAAACCATCCCAACTTTGAAGCACGGGGGTGGCAGCATCATGTTGTGGGGGTGCTTTGCTGCAGGAGGGACTGTTGCACTTCACAAAATAGATGGTATAATGAGGTAGGAAAATTATGTGGGTATATTGAAGCAACAACTCAAGACATCAGTCAGGAAGTTAAACATTGTGGATATGTGGGAATATTGAAATAAAAGCTGAAATAAATCACTCTAATTTTATTCTGACATTTCACATTCTTAAAATAGAGTGGTGATCTGACCTAAAACAGGGAATTCTTACTCCGATTAAATGTCAGGAATTGTGAAAAACTGAGTTTAAATGTACTTGGCGAAGGTGTATCTAAACTTATTTAATATCTAGTATTTTATATACAGTTTTTATTATTTATTTTTGACCCAGTGACGTGGCTAGCCACAGTGTTGGGACCGCTAGATTTAGTCCCTGGATCCTTTTACTAGCCTTTTAGTAGCCTATTGGCTAGCAAGCAAAATGGCTGAATTGAGTAAAGGGTGTTCTCCTGCTTCTACACAAAGCAGTGAAAACTACTTTGACTCTTATCGACCATAAGGTCATGTTCACAGTCATCCCAGTGAAGGACTTTTCTGAAAGCTTCATCTGTGTCAAATGCCACAAACTAAATTCTGCCAAGAAGATGATCATTACTTTTACTTGAGGAAATTAAACATCTGGATGAGGGTTTAATTTTGAATAAGGAATTTGTTGATGCTTCTTTTCAAAGAGACGACTGTAATGGATCTTTTATGGATCTTGAGCATTTCCCCACCTTATGGCCTTCTGAACCTAGCCAAAAGTCGGATGCTATCAGCTCTACCCTTGGCGGGCCTGAATGAGGTGTGATTGGATCCAGGAAGAGACCCGCACCCCAGAATTACGTATTTTTCTTGCAGCGTTGTGATATTAAACTCTCAAATCATTTTGAGCCACTGTCCCCGATGTTCCTCAGGTCGTACAGACACCGAGTACGTAGATGCTGTAGCTTCTACACTGACGCTGTTTTCCTCAGGGTGTACAGACACGGGTACACAGATGCTGAAATGTCAAGTCGTTTGTTTGTGACTAGTATATTTTAACCTACTAATAACTTATTAATTTATGGTTGAGTAAATCCACAATTTCCTTGTTGTGTAGTGCAAACTATTTTGTTTTGCTGGTGTAAAGATCACGGGTCTCCCTCAACTCGGAAGAACCAGACTTGTGGAGGTCTACACATTTTTTTCTGAGGTCTTGGCTGATTTCTTTTGATTTTCCCATGATGTCAAGCAAAGTGGCACTTTGAAGGTAGTCCTTGAAAAACATCCACAGGTACACCTCCAATTGACTCAAAGGATTTCAATTAGCCTATCAGAAGCTTCCAAAGCCATGACATGACTACATGGAATTTTCCAAGCTGTTTAAAGGCACAGTCAACTTAGTGTATGTGAACTTCTGACCCACTGGAATTGTGATTAAGTGAAATAATCTGTCTGTAAACAATTGTTGGAAAAATTACTTTTGTCATGCACAAAGTAGATGTCCTAACCAACTTGCCAAAACTATAGTTTGTTAACGAAATTTGTGGAGTGGTTGAACATGAGTTTTAATGACTCCAACCTAAGTGTATGTAAACTTCTGACTTCAACTGTATATACAACGGTGATTAACCCCATTCTGTACAAATTTGCGCAACCGCGTCATTCAAACAAGGCAGGAATGAAAACTAAATGGGACTGTAGCGACTGTGTTGGCATCAAAATCTGGGGTGTGAACTACGTTTCTATTCAATCGTTGATTGACATGGTAATGGTGCGATAGTATTCGAGAAAAGTTGAACATTCTGATCCCTCTGACGATGTATGTTAAATTGTGATGTGTCATGACGTAACGTACGCATTATGCTGCTCATTCTGTGTCATACAGACTCTTTTCACCAGGTGGAGCACTTCTCTCGCAGATTATAAACAAGTAAGGGACAGGGTACGGGGGACACCTAGTCAATTATACAACTGAATGCATTCATTTTTTGTGTCACCACTGCAAGCCATCTTGACTCTCAAAAGCCGCTACAGCCGCTGTTTATTTCTGAATATACTTTAGCGCCACCCTAAAAACCTGATTCGACACAAACCTTTAAATTGGCATGCAATGACACGTTATATAAACTCTTTATAGTGTTTTCTTTACATTTTAGAGGTGATAAGTTGGACAGATCAGGTGAAAAAAAGCTATTTCCCCACACAACATATCTCCCCTTTCACTATCACGCAGTAGGTTTCGCTTCCCCACCCATCATTTTTTTAAAGATTGCCTTCTTCAATCATGCAGAGACTGGCAGCATGAAGGTCTCGTCATTGATTTTGCTGGAAAGGGGGGAAATTGTGCTTTACTGTCACGTTGGTAAGAATGATTCGGGAGACAGGCGCAGGAATGCTTAATATGGGTTTTTATTAAGCCCAAATTACAGTGTGCCGTGTAAAGGGACGAAGACCAAACCAACACGTAATAAAGCACAGGGTAGAAACCCAAAACAAAAGATTGAGGAGTACCTCGAATAAATAACACACTGATTAACACATGGGACGAGACCCGTAATCATCTGTTCAATCCACAAAGGCATGAAAGCCAAAACTCACAGCACCAACGGACATTGTAACAACAATGGACAGCCCAATGGAAACCAAAGGGCACACTTATACAAGTTCTAATCAGTGGGAATAGGGGGCAGGTGTGCATAATGAAAGTTCCGGAGGGATCCGTGACATTTACAATGGTATTCAAATTAGTATTACGTTTTTGAGCGTTAAAATAAGGTAAATTGTACGGAAATAGAGCGATGTACAAAGGTATGTTAGTTACAGTTATTTATATATATACACAAGTTTTTAAAATATATTTTACTTTATTATTTCCTACAAACCCTACTACCCCTTACCTAATTGGAGAAAACAAATAAACAGTAACACTTAGGCATGTGTTTGTTGCTGGAGTGTATAGGCCTCCTGATGCTTTAGTTGATGTGACTAGTAGCATTTAAAACCTTTTCTATTATCTGAACTGTTGGGCTTAGGTGACTTTAACCTGGACTGGCTGACATCGATCTCAGATAACTTTAAGAACATTTGTCTTGATCCTAACCCGGCGAATTACCAAATCCACTTGGTTAAATATGAAAAATCTAGATAGATCCTCATTGTTAGATTTAATTCTCACAAATAACCCCAATAAGTACAGTGCCTTGCAAAAGTATTCATCCCCCTTGGTGTTTTTCCTATTTTGTTGCATTACAACCTGTAATTTAAATTGACATTTATTTGTATTTCATGTAATGGACATACACAAAATAGTCCAAATTGGTGAAGTGAAAAAAAAAAAAAACAATTTTGTTAATCAATGGTAGTTAAACATGGTTATTTTAAACGCTATAGACTAAAAGAATAGATCAAATCCCTGGTTTTCTTCAGAACTCTCAGATAGCTTTAGAACAAGAAGGCATGCCTTGGCCAAGGCTAGACTAACTGATGCTGTTATGAACTGGCAGCTTTTCAGGCAACTGAGAAATACATGCACGTCCTTAGTAAAAAAATATGTCTAAATCAAGCTACTTCCTACGTTCTATCGCTGACTCTACTGGTGATGCATCTAAATTTTGGAAAACAGTTAAGGCGCTAAATACTTATTTTCCACCATAATTTGCAAATATATATTTTTTTAATCCTACAATTTGATTTTCTGGATATGTTTTTTTCTCATTTTGTCTGTCATAGTTGAAGTGTACCTATGATAAATTACAGGCCTCTCATCTTTTTAAGTGGAAGAACTTGCACAATTGGTGGCTGACTAAATACTTTTTTGCCCCACTGTATTTTTAACTTGACAATTATATTAAATACTATCCCTAGAGTTTGGAAGGCGTGCGTCCCAGGTGCTTCCTCTACATATACATAGGTGGCGACCCGAGTGATCTAAATAATTAGTCCTTTTTCCAAACTCTCTTCCCTAGCAAAAATCATGGAATCATTGATTAATACTCAGCTTTATCCCTTTTAACTGCTACATATTTTCTCAATGTAAAACGGTCAGGGTTCAGACCAGGTCATAGTACCATCTGAGACTTCTATGGTTTTAAATTATGTCATGAATTGTTTAGATACGAAGAAACACTGTGCTGCCCTCTTCATTGACATGTCCAAGGCATTCGACACTGTGGCTCACACCTTAGTAATTCAGAAACTCTCTACGATTGGCTCAGATCAGGCTGCTTGTAGATGGTCTGAGAATTATTTAAAAGACAGAACATAGTGTGTACTTATTGATGGTGTTAAATCAGGATTTCTAGACATAGCAATAGGTGTCCCACAGGGTTCGATTATTGCGCCAGTTCTTTTCACTATTTATATTAACCATTCAAATCAAATCAAATGTTATTAGTCACATACACATGTTTAGCAGATATTATTGCGGGTGTAGCAAAATGCTTGTTTCTAGATCCAACAGTGCAATATCTAACAATTTCACGACAATACATCTTTTTATATATTTTTTTTAACACATGTTTCAAATAGGACAATCAACAATTACAGAAAAAAATCCCACCCATTCCTGTTTGGCCCTGTCCGGGGGTGTCCTCGGATGGGGCCACAGTGTCTCCTGACCCCTCCTGTCTCAGCCTCCAGTATTTATGCTGCAGTAGTTTGTGTCGGGGGGCTAGGGTCAGTTTGTTATATCTGGAGTACTTCTCCTGTCCTATTCGGTGTCCTGTGTGAATCTAAGTGTGCGTTCTCTAATTCTCTCCTCTCTTTCTTTCTCTCTCTCGGAGGACCTGAGCCCTAGGACCATGCCCCAGGACTACCTGACATGATGACTCCTTGCTGTCCCCAGTCCACCTGGCCGTGCTGCTGCTCCAGTTTCAACTGTTCTGCCTTATTATTATTCGACCATGCTGGTAATTTATGAACATCTTGGCCATGTTCTGTTATAATCTCCACTCGGCACAGCCAGAAGAGAACTGGCCACCCCACATAGCCTGGTTCCTCTCTAGGTTTCTTCCTAGGTTTTGGCCTTTCTAGTGAGTTTTTCCTAGCCACTGTGCTTCTACACCTGCATTGCTTGCTGTTTGGGGTTTTAGTCTGGGTTTCTGTACAGCACTTTGAGATATCAGCTGATGTACGAAGGGATATATAAATAAATTTGATTTGATACACCCCCCAACCCAAAGAGACAAAAACATAAAAGATTCACAGACAAGTTCTCACGTTTCCAATAATACAATTACATAAAAAGTATAATATGCAGTTGCAGATTATGCTTTGACTGTAGCCGATATTCAACAAAACAAATAGAGAATATACAGATTTACAATTCCAATGCTTCTACAATATCACTGGTTTTGTCACACCCTGATCTGTTTCACCTGTCTTTGTGCTCGTCTCCACCCCCCTCCAGGTGTCGCCCATCTTCCCCATTATCCCCAGTGTATTTATACCTTTGTTCTCTGCTACTCTGTTGCCAGTTTGTCTTGTCAGGTCTTGTTCTGTATTCACAAATGGATGCTGTACAACTGGATTCAGTCTCTCTTGCTTGTTGAGGAAAAGGATAGTATAAGGGAACAGGGAGATACTCAGATGCAGACACGGGAGGCAGATGGTTCGAGTATGGTCCTGGACGGGCAAAAGATCATAACAAGATCAGAGTCTAGTAGATACAGTGTGGCAGGCAGGCTCGAGGTCAGGGCAGGCAGTATGGTCAGGGTGGCAGGTTCAGAGTAGGCAGGGGTCAAAACCGTGAGGGGGGGGGGACCCAGGAGCATGGAAAACACACTGGTTGACTTGACAAGCAAGACGAACTGGCAACAGACAAACAGGGAACACAGGACTAATTACCCAGGGACTAATGTGGAAATCGTTGACACCTGGAGGTGGATGGAGACAATCACAAAGACAGGTGAAACAGATCAGGGCGTGACAGACAGACGATATTGCTTTATTAACTTGCTGAAAGGATTCAGCATACAAACCTAACTCAAACTGTAGCAAGCAGTTGCTTATTAACACATAGTTTATTAATAGTATGACCATCTGTAGAGAACCTATCCAAATAAGTGTGACCCAGTGTATCGATAAATTATTTAATGAATCGAATATACACTTAACCCATTCCAGCAGTGCATTGAAACTACACCATAACTTTCAATTGTGACTCGTTCCAATGTGCCACATGATTTCCCCATATAGCCAAATGGCTTGCTCCGTTTTCGTTTCAAGCATGATTTCAAGCCATTCGGCTAATAGCTTTTAGTACTCTATTATAATAATACAAGTCATACCAACCTTCTAATGGTTTTATTTACAACCTCTTGGGTATAACATGTTGGGCAAAGTGGTATAGTACCATCTGACCCATACGATGTGGATCATTGTCACGTTATTTGATATACTGTATACCCTTCAGTAAAAAAAATAACACCATGGTTGCAGTACAATTTTAAAAAGGTAGATTATAAATGTGTAGAATGTGTTTGCTTTCAGTCCACGCTGTTAAGGTTGGTTATTTAAATTAGACAGTCACAGAGGATTTTCATCTGAATAAGTGTCTACTTCTATCCGTCACGTCCAACCAGTGCAGTTCAAGGTTGCTTATCCAATGTTCACTAGATCTATCAATGTAATTACACCCAACACAATGTTGAATAGCATTCTTTATTAAAAAACAATTCATTGTGGCTAAGTAATAACGGAGTTCCTTGAAACTGCAAGGATGTCTGTGTATGACTGGAAGAAAAAGAAACGGTGATAAATTGTAAGGTAATAAAGTAATGTTCTTCATAGACAAAATACAGGTTGACTTATTGGCTAGATTCACAGTACACTTAGGAAAAATTACATCAAACAGATGTTTTTAATATAGTGTCTGCACTGAAACACCTCATCCATTAGGTAGTGTGGTAAATGAGTTAACACACATTTACCCAATTTCTAATTGAACTGACTCTTTCCATGCCAGCAAAGATTCTGGTCATTGACTAGAACACTTATCTTTTACTCTGTTATCATGAAGTACACATTTGCACATTTAAAGTCAGCTGCAGTGCACTGTTTATCTAGAATTGAACTAAGCCATGCATCATTCTCATAACATACAAAACATATATACTGTAGCTACATAACATACAAAGGCATTGGTTTTACACAACATTAAGAAAACCTTCCTAATATTGAGCTGCCCCCCCCCCCCCTTTTGCCCTCAGAACAGCCTCAATTCATCAGGGCATGGACTCGACAAGGTGTCAAAAGCATTCCACAGGGATGCTAGTCCATATGGACTCCAATGCCTCCCACAGTTCATTCTTGACACACACAGCAAACATTTGAGCGTGAAAAACCTAGCAGCGTTGCAGTTCTTGACACAACTGTTGTGTCTGGCACCTACTACCATATGCCATTCCATGGCACTCACATCTTTTATCTTGCCCATTCACTCTCTGAATGGCACACATACACAATCCGTGGCTCAATTGTCTCAAGGCTTAGAAATCCTTCTTTAACCAGTCTCCTCCCCTTCATCTACACTAATTGAAGTGGATTTAACAAGTGACATCAAGGAAGGATCCTAGCTTTCACCTGGATTCACCTGGTCAGTCTATGTCATGGTAAGAGCAGGGGCCAGATTCACAAAACCTTCCTGAGAAGAAATTTCTTCTTAACTGCCATTTTTTCCTTTAACTATATATATATTTTTATTTCACCTTTAATTAACCAGGTAGGCAAGTTAAGAACAAGTTCTCATTTACAATTGCGACCTGGCCAAGATAAAGGAAAGCAGTTCGACACATACAACAACACAGAGTTACACATGGAGTAAAACAAACACACAGTCAATAAGACGATAGAAAAAGCTGTTGGCCGAGATTGGAGTAGCCAGGAGGAAGGCATGGCCAGCCATTGAGAAATGCTTGTTGAAGTTTCGATTATCATGGATTTATCGGTGGTGACCGTGTTACCTAGCCTCAGTGCAGTAGGCAGCTGGGAGGAGGTGCTCTTGTTCTCCATGGACTTCACAATATCCCAGAACTTTTTGGAGTTAGAGCTACAGGATGCAAATTTCTGCCTGCTTTCCTGACTGACTGCGTGTATTGGTTCCTGACTTCCCTGAACAGTTGCATATCGCGGGGACTATTCAATGCTATTACAGTCCGCCACAGGATGTTTTTGTGCTGGTCGAGGGCAGTCAGATCTGGAGTGAACCAAGGGCTATATCTGTTCTTAGTTCTGCATTTTTTGAACGGAGCATGCTTATCTAAAATGGTGAGGAAGTTACTTTTAAAGAATGACCAGGCATCCTCAACTGACGGGATGAGGTCAATATCCTTCCAGGATACCCGGGCCAGGTCGATTTGAAAGGCCTGCTCACAGAAGTGTTTTAGGGAGCGTTTGACAGTGATGAGGGGTGGTCGTTTGACTGCGGATCTGTAGCGGATACAGGCAATGAGGCAGTGATCGCTGAGATCCTGGTTGAAGACAGCGGAGGTGTATTTGGAGGGCCAGTTGGTCAGGTAGACGTCTATGAGGGTGCCCTTGTTTACAGATTTTGGGTTGTACCTGGTGGGTTCCTTGATGATTTGTGTGAGATTGAGGGCATCTAGCTTAGATTGTAGGACTGCCAGGGTGTTAAGCATATCCCAGTTTAGGTCACCTAACAGAACAAACTCTGAAGCTAGATGGAGGGCGATCGATTCACAAATGGTGTCCAGGGCACAGCTGGGAGCTGAGGGGGGTCGGTAGCAGGCGGAAACAGTGAGAGACTTATTTCTGGAGAGAGTAATTTTTAAAATTAGTAGTTCGAACTGTTTGGGTATGGACCTGGAAAGTATGACATTACTTTGCAGGCTATCTCTGAAGTAGACTGCAACTCCTCCCCCTTTGGCAGTTCTATCTTGACGGAAAATGTTATAGTTGGGTATGGAAATCTCAGAATTTTTAGTGGCCTTCCTGAGCCAGGATTCAGACATGGCAAGGACATCAGGGTTAGCAGAGTGTGCTAAAGCAGTGAGTAAAACAAACTTAGGGAGGAGGCTTCTGATGTTGACATGCATGAAACCAAGGCTTTTTCGATCACAGAAGTCAACAAATGAGGGTGCCTGGGGACATACAGGGCCTGGGTTTACCTCCACATCACCCGCGGAACAGAGGAGGAGTAGTATGAGGGTGCGGCTAAAGGCTATCAAAACTGGTCGCCTAGAGCGTTGGGGACAAAGAATAAAAGGAGCAGATTTCTGGACATGGTAGAATATATTCAGGGCATAATGTGCCGACAGGGGTATGGTGGGGTGCGGGTACAGCGGAGGTAAGCCCAGGCACTGGGTGATGATAAGAGAGGTTGTATCTCTGGACATGCTGGTTGTAATGGGTGAGGTCACCGCATGTGTGGGAGGTGGGACAAAGGAGGTATCAGGGGTATGAAGAGTGGAACTAGGGGCTCCATTGCAAACTAAAACAATGATAACTAACCTGAACAACAGTATACAAGGCATATTGACATTTGAGAGAGACATACAGCGAGGCATACAGTAATCGCAAGTGTTGATTGGGAGAGCTAGCTAAAACAGTAGGTGAGACAACAGCTAATCAGCTAGCACAACAACAGCAGGTAAAATGGCGTTGACTAGGCAGAGAGGGTCGGATTAACTACACACAGAACCTGAGTGCGGCTGGGGCCGACAGATAAAACATAAACAAACAGAATGGAGTACCGTGATTAATGGACAGCCCAGCAGGCATCAGCTATGTAGCCAAGTGATCACAGTGTCCAGGGGGCAGCGGTGGATGGGACAGGGAAGCTAGACTGGCGAGTATTATCCAGGCTAAAAAAAAAACTGGCTGGCTGTGCAGAAGGTAAAAGCCGCTAGCAGTGGCTAACAATGACTAAATAGCTTGTAGCTAGTTAGCTGGTTAGCTTCTGGAAGTTCTTGAATGTGTTCTAAAATTTAAAAATAATAGCGATTCCGTATCACATTGGGTGAGGCAGGTTACCGGAAGGTATAACCGAATTAAAAATCAAAAAGAGATTGAAAGTAAATATGGGTCCAGTGAGTGGTTGGGCTGGCTGGGGACACGGCGATTCAGACAGTTAGCAGGCCTGTGCTAACAAGCTAACAGTTAGTAGGCCGGGGCTAAACAAGCTAGCAGTTAGCAGGCCGGGGCTAAAAAAGCTAGCAGTTAGCAGGCCGAATTAGCAAGCAAGCAGAAAGCAAGGGCTAGAAAGTTAGCCTTGGAGGTTAAGTCTGTTTATGCCTCTTCATGCAGTGACATCGATAGACCGGTCGTGGGTCCGGATATTGTAGCCCAGGAGTATGCTTCGGTGGTAGCACAGGAGCTCTGGCCAGGCTAGCTTCAAGCTAAGTGGATGGAAACGCTAGCCAGGTGTAGTCATCCGGGGTTGCGGTTAGCTAGTTGTGATCCAGAAGATCCAGATGACAATGTTCCGTTTGCGGTGGGAATCCGGGGATAAAAATAATAGGTCCGTTATGCTCTGGTTAGAGTCGCATTGTTCGAACTGGCGAGAGCTTTCCGAGCTAAAGGTTAGCTGATGACCGCTAGCAATGGTTTGCTGACTGATAGCTGGTAGTTAGCTGGCTAGCTTCAGTTGAGGGGTTCCGGATCCAAAGTAAATATAAATACTTTAGAAAAAAAAGCAGATCCACGCTACATTGGGTGAGGCGGGTTGCAGGAGAGTATTTAGATGTTGAAGTTTATCAAAATCTTTTAAAAGATATGCGAAGAAAAATATGTATATGTGTATATCAATGATGTTGCTCTTGCTGCGGGCAATTCCCTGATCCACCTCTACGCAGACGACACCATTCTGTATACTTCTGTCCCTTCCTTGGACACTGTGCTATCTAACCTCCAAACGAGCTTCAATGCCATAAACGCTAGTAAAACCAAATGCATACTTTTCAACCGTTCGCTGCCTGCACCTGCACGCCCGACTAGCATCACCACCCTGGATGGTTCCGACCTAGAATATGCGGACATCTATAAGTACCTAGGTGTCTGGCTAGACTGCACACTCTCCTTCCAGACTCATATCAAACATCTCCAATCCAAAATCAAATCTAGTCTGCTTTCTATTTCGCAAACAAAGCCTGTTTCACTCACGCCGCAAAACTTACCCTAGTAAAACTGACTATCCTACCGATCCTCGACTTCGGCGATGTCATCTACAAAATAGCTTCCAATACTCTACTCAGCAAACTGGTTGCAGTTTATCACAGTGCCATCCGTTTTGTTACTAAAGCACCCACCACTGCAACCTGTATGCTCTAGTCGGCTGGCCCTCGCTACATGTTCGTCGCCAGATCCACTGGCTCCAGGTCATCTACAAGTCTATGCAAGGTAACGCTCCGCCTTATCTCAGTTCACTGGTCACGATTGCAACACCCACCCGTAGCATGCGCTCCAGCAGGTGTATCTCACTGATCATCCCTAAAGCCAAAACCTCATTTGGCCGCCTTTTCTTCCAGTTCTCTGCTGCCTGCGACTGGAACGAATTGCAACAAATTGCAGACGTTTTATTTCCCTCACCAACTTTAAATATCTGCTATCTGAGCAGCTAACCGATCGCTGCAGCTGTACATTGTCCATCGGTATATAGCCCACACAATTTACCCACCTCATCCCCATACTGTTTTTATTTCATTTACTTTTCCGCTCTTTTGCACACCAGAATCTCTACCTGCACATGTTCATCTGATCATTTATCACTCCAGTGTTAACCTGCTAAATTGTAATTATTCACTCCAATTGCCTATTTATTGCCTACCTCCTCAGGCCTTTTGTATATAGATTTTTTTTCCTACTATGTTATTGACTTGTTTATTGTTTACTCCATGTTGTTGTCTGTTCACACTGCTATGCTTTATCTTGGCCAGGTCGCAGTTGCAAATGTGAACTTGTTCTCAACTAGCCTACCTGGTTAAATAAAGGTGAAATAAATAAATACAAATAAAAATGAGTGAAGGATGCTTTGACTGAAGTATAGACTGAAGAAGAAAGTGCTTATAAGAAAAGAGTTAGCGAAAAGACTGAAATCCTTCCGTAAGACAAATGCCTGTAACTAACAAATCCAAAAACATAACGTTTTTTAAAGTAAAAGTAAAAAAATGTCATGACTTACTTTTGTGACCCTATATATTGCCACCATTGATTTCATCTTAAATAATCTTTGGCTTTTAATGCCTTCAGGTTCCCCTTCAACTCCTGACCTCCTGCCTGTTGCTTGTCTGCCTCCTCACTGTAATGGGCTTTTGAGGGTGGTGGGAATGCCTGCCATTTGCCCTGTGTACCTGCCATATCTCCTGACATACAACAGAAAACATGACAATGTCAGTGACATTCTTTTATCGATCTAGTCTATCAAGGTATTAAAACAACAAAACATTTACTTGTTGAAACAAAGTAAAAATATTATCAGATGGAGTCAGTAGACTTCAGAATTTGTTGTTAGACCCATAAAGTTCTGAAGAGAAACCCCTCTGATAATTCATCTAGAAATAATAATTACAAAGAAACACCGATTGAGAAATGCATACAGTCCACAATACTTGAATCCCCCCGCCTTGCTCTTGTAATTGCAAACAGGTAATTAATGCCAAACCTGCACGAACCTTTTGCTTTAAGGTGGTCCCTCATAAACAGGTTGTAAGCTGACACATTACATTTGTGGAGCTTATTTTTAGGGACAGCTTGACTTTGGCCCAGTTCTTTCCTTCCATAACCAATTCTAGGGGAAACAATAGGAAGATAATAGTAAGCAATACTGCATCACATTTTCAAATCAGAGTACTTGCATATAAATGTATTAAGAGTAGACACAAAAATATCGCTCCACCAACTTAGCTTATCTAACAGATGATGGGAAAAGGAGCCCTTATATACTATGAATTGTCTGTATTGTGTCACAATATGAAACTAGAGGGAAAACACAAATAACAAGTGGAAAAAGTTTAAATAACATAAGAATCATTATTATCATCACAATAGCAGAGGATAAGATTCAGATTGCATGTTATTTTTTCAGGAATTTGAAGTCATGACCCTCTGATAGCTAGCCAAGGGGAAGTGAGTGCATTGGGACCAGGTAAGGGAATCCAATAGTCCGAATATCACAGGACATACTTCACAAGACAAGGTCAGACAGACAAATAGATAGAGGTATACTGTAGTGGTGGGTAACGGTTTTACTCTTCCTGGATTTAGGAACCTGATGCTGGTTGATATGAATGACTTGTGTGCCCTGTTTGTTCTACAGAGTGAGGTTTTGAACCTTCGACTTGACAGCAGCAGTTGGTAGTGGGTGTGTCTTAGTAAAATTGTCTGGATTTATGGATGGTTCTTGTTTTGTAGAGCAAAACAAGAACAAGAGCATTTAACATGAGATCCTCTCTAAGCTTTACAGGAATGTGAATATAAACAACTCCACCATTGATGTTTCTCTTTTCTGTAAATGTTATAAACTTGTATTGCTACCACTGTAGCATTAAAATGTATTATTTAAGTGAGTGTCAGAGATATGAAGTCATAAGTCAGAATATGAATGTCATCTGTTACTAGCAAATTATTGATTTCATGAACATTGTTTCTTAAGCTACATATGTTAACGTGGGCTGTTTTGAGCTCTTTTCTTCTGGGATGCTTGATTATTTTCATTGCTTTACTGGGAAGCTTAACAGAAGTAGATATGCTCATGTTATTTATGTTAGTGCAAGATGAGCTGCACACATTGGACTTCCTACTAGTGCACAACGCCTCAGTGCTAACAGTATAAATCTGGTTCATAAGCACATGATTACAGCATACAATAGCTGTGGGATCAGCAGAGGCATTCAGGGCAGTTAGAGGAACATACATTTGACTACTTACATTGTGTCTATCAACGCCCTTGGTATAATGTACATTTTCTGAAGAATGACAACTCAGTGTCACAATGGTAGGGATTAACTGAGCTGGGCTTGGATCATTAATAAGTCATTGTCTCAATGCAGCCTTATAATGCTGTGAAAGGATCCAGGAACCCAAATTATTTCCAATAAACCTCTCTTTGATCGGGAAGAATTTATAATTTTCTTTGTCCAAAGAACAGAATGACACTTGTTAAGACACATCCTAATTCAGTGTTATCTATGGATCAGTATACATTTCACATAATTCATATGAGAAGTGTACCATAAACAGCTAAGAAATCACTAAGGCAAAATACAAGATTACATGCAAAGCAAGGCCCATGGCAGATGATACTGATTTAACATTATTCCCATCCAGCCAAGGCATGTTTCAGTATAAGCTTCACGCCCTTAGCCAGTAACACACTAAAAACCTACTCCACTGATTATTGCTATGACTTCCTAGTGAGGTCATTTCCATGATATCTAGGCTGATGCGGTACACTATTGTTATGTTACCGTGTTGTGTTGCTATTGACATGGTGATTTTGCTTCTGTTTGTAAATAACTTTGTAACAATGGGCCGTAAAATCAGAACAAGCTTCACCAAGAACATTTACATGTACCAGAAATTTGACCTGGTGACATGGTGCTAATTTACTGTATGTGGATTATAAGAATATTACAAGGGCTCATGTATTCAAGTATACTGTGCTGGTGTATGGTGATGTTCAGCTTGTCAGTAGCACCAAAGAGCTAGAGAAGGAGCTTGAGTGAGCACAGCTCTACCCTCACGTTTTTTGGCCATGGTTGGTGACCTTAACAGAATGTAGATAGGAAGCCATCATTTTACTCCTCGAAGACATGAGAGATCCATCACACCCCCTTCACGACCTCCCTCCACTCAGAGAGCGCTGACAGTTCACAGCTTCTTATCCCACCTGCACGGATAAAGTGATAGGTGAGAATTGTCTGTTAATTGAATTATTAGAATATTCCGCCCTGAAACATATAATTGTATGGAATTGATTAGAATGTATAAAATCATCATCAATAAATGTGTAGTCCTAGTCAGAATTAGGGTATTTTAAACACAGCCTGTCTGAGCTTGGTGCCGACCTGACTAGAGATTTGGGAGAGAACGGGGAGTACGTCTCAAGGACAAGGTCACCATCTCTGTTGGCTGGGTAGTGAGACAGACAGTGTGTGCGTAGCAGGACATGTGTGTGCGTATGTTTGTGTGTGTGTGTGCGTATGTTTGTGTGTGTGTGTATGTGTGGGCGTGAGAAGTCAGTATAAAATGAATTGTTTTGTATTCTTGACTGGAGAACGTTGCCGTGCACCTTTTTGACTATTTAGCTGGGCCTCCATCTGTTTCATTCAACCATGATCTTACAAATTCTGGTCTGCAGACTGAGAGTAAATATAATTCAATTGGGTTATGTACCTGGAGAACATAATTCTCTTATCAATTGGTCCTTCGAGCCGGATCTCAATATCTGCCTCTGTCGTCCCAAGGAACTGCTGAGAACTGTGCACGGGCGGATCCAGGATCCGTGAGACAAAGACCTGACCTCTGAATTGAGGGTTTATTGTGGGTGAACAGGTACACGACAGAGGTGGTGACGAGATCCAACCTACATTGCTTTTCCCAGTCTACGAAAGTAAAGCTTTATTCACGAATTTGGGGAATTAACGCTTAGGCTACATTCAGAAATATATTTGATTGTTTTTGTGTAGTTTAGGTGTTGATTTTAAATTCCCGTAGTAGGGCATTCTTACCCGGTGACCTATCTTTAGAATTTTGTGTAGAGAAAGGTTTTAAAGGCAACAAAGTATTCTATGCAAATGGATGGTAGGAATTGAGAGCCACCTAGGCAACAGTAGAAGGGGGTCCGTAATGACACCGGGTATGTGCAGTACCGAACTATACTAAAGATTATTAGAGAATATATTAGAAGGTCCGTAAATTACGCGAGGTATCAGTGACACCAAGATTATCAGTAACACTACACTACCTATATAAACTAAAGAAGAGAGAAGGGAAACCCAATATAGCGGAGTGAGTTACGAGATATTAACGTCAAAAGAACAAGCAACAACAGTTGTATACGGGTGAGGCTTAATGTCCGATCGAAAGACACCTTTATAGATAAAGTTTCAGGAAAGGAAAAGCACACAGCGGTTAAGAGATAGTAAAATACACCTAGAGTGTGAGCACACACATAGGGAATAGTGACATAGGAGATCAGAGTTTTAAGCACACACAAAGAATGAGAAGATGATTATTTGCATGTGAGAGATATATTTATCAGTCAAAAGTCATAAGGAGAAACTAAGAATAAGTAGAACGTATAGTCGTATAAAGTGTGAGATCTAAATAATGTATCAGGATACGTAAAATTCTAGGAAAGATTAACGGGGTATTTCTCAACATAGGTTCAGGAGAGCTCCTATAGTACTTGGACAACAGTAAAAAGCACATACATTGATCATAGAAATAGATACACCTGGAGTGAGTTTGAGAATAAGCATAGAAACCACAAGGTTTTACTAAACATGAGTAGTAAATCCTCAATGGAGATTCCGGAATTAACTGGAGATGAGCGGGATATGCATCTAAAACATAAAAGATATGTCTACTTCTGTTTCAAGTGGAGGAAGAAGTATGAATTTGATGTTTGGACGTAGAAAAGTTGGAACTGATGATACTGCGAATGCGTAAGACATGTGGAGACAAGGCAGATAAGCAGCAGGCAGAGGGCCTAGACACAGCGAGAGTATGGTTAACCGAAGCAAGGAAGAGAGCAGAAAGAGAAAATAAGTAAAAAAGAGGGAAGATGTAAGTAGTCAGCAACTAACTAACTCCCACAGCTCCTCTGGAGGTCTCTCATAAGCCTAAATTATACCCAACCCTGATAGACCAGGCGTGGAGAGAGAATCCAATGATGAAATAGTGGTGGTGAGACGACGGCAGCCAAGGCTTCCCGTCCCACCCCCACCACTCCCATATGGGGAACCACCTGGAGCCTAGGGAGGAGTAGAGCAGGAGGAGGAAAGGATAGGGCTAGCTGCCCTAGGGAAAGTCAGGAAAGATTTAACCAAACTAGGACAGGATATAGCAAACCTATTGAGAAAGTCGAGAAAAGTGGATAGAGACAGTCAGAAGAAAGGGGGAGATAGATGCTTTAACTGTCAAAACCGGGTCACTTTGCTAGAGATTGTGAGGCTCCGTGTAAATACTGCAATAAAATAAGCCATAATCACTGAGACTGAAAACAGAGAGAACAGGTTGAGTCAAAGCATCTGACCGTAACTATCGGAGTAATTCTAGACAAGCATAAAGGAGGCCTTAAGGGGAAGGGACCTAAGAGAGAAGGGAAAAATTGGACAGGATCAGACGATACAAAATGTTTTAATTGCAATGAGACAGGACATTTCGCCCGGAAGTGTAATGCTCCCTGCAAACATTGTGACCGAGTAAGACACAACCACCAAGATTGTAATTCAACTAAGGGAAGGTCAGGTGTGACAATCGGGAGAAAAAGAGAGAGGCAGAGACAGACAACGAGAGCGAGATTAATGAGAATCTTAGCCTTTAAATTAGGGCTATTTTGGGGAAATTGTTGTTCTTTTTGGGGAATTTGTAGCTCCATCTCTTAAATAGTGCTGTTGGTCAAAGGGTAGAATTTTTGCCTACAACGCGGGAGACTCGGGTTCGTATCTCAGCCTTGGCACCGATAGACTAAAATTAATTATGATTATAATTCAACTATTTATAGGTTTTGCCTGGAAAGATACGGTTGTTTTAATAGCTTGGTTAGGTTCAATTGAAAGACTAATTCCTTCCAAAATAATAGCGAGGCGATTTTGATGTGATACGTTGTGTTGCCTAAATGATCTGCTGGAATAATGTATTGAGACGGGAGTCGTATTTAAATTACTGAATCATAGAAGAGACAGTTACCTAAACCTGATGAATTCTAAAGAATAACGGAGAGATACGATAAAGCTGTGCCCATCAGAATGTTTTTATTCTTATGGATTGACTGACATGCGATATAAATTTAGCAAAGTACATGGAACTTTTAAAATTTGGAGTAGAGAAAGTTGGAAAGCTTGCGAGAAACTTAAAGCGGATCTCGGTTTGAGTAGAGGGTAAATTGCAGGAGGCAGGTTGGGTTGTTGCTAACTAACGTTGTGATATCATTGAGTACTAACATATAACCGTGTCATAAAGTAGAATACACCATAACGGTACTCAAATTGATTTGACAGTCGTTCGGGTACAGACTCTTTTCTGTACTTCTGTCAGTACTATTTTGATTGAGAGATGTTGATTGATGTTGTAAATTCTGTTCAAGATCTGACATTCGTATTCTAAACATTATAATATGTTTCCATTACGTGGAACCATGTCCGGTCGGTAAAGGGGATTGCAGGTTAGTTAATTTTATTTTAAAGGGACAGTGCACATTAACCACATTAGGTTTTGTTTGTAGTCACTGAATTGGGGTAGTTTGACAAAGGTTTTTTTGTGTGGGGGGGGGGGGGGGGAAGTAATGCTTCATTGTCTTTCTGTGGAAATGTTTTCAGGGGCTGTAATCTTGATGGGGGCGAGTGATTAAGATAGAGGCATGTTTCTACCAAAATTGAAAAAGCCTGGATCTGTTTGTTTTTAGCTATTGGGTTTGAGGAAGATTTCCATTTTCCTAGAGACACAATATCTTAACTTCTTGACGCCACCCATCCCTTTAGCGGGATAATTGTCATCAACAACCGCTGAATTGCATAGCGCCACATTCAAATAATATTACTAAAAATATTTATATTCATAAAATCACAAGTGCAATATAGCAAAACACAGCTTAGCCTTTTGTTAAATCCACCTGTCGTGTCAGATTTTGAAAATATGCTTTAACAGCGAAAGCAATCCAAGCGTTTGTGTAAGTTTATCGATCGCTCGACAAAACATTATTAAAACCTAGCATCAAGTAGCTTGGTCACGAAAATCAGAAAAGCAATCAAATTAATCGTTTACCTTTGATGATCTTCAGATGTTTTAAAGTCACGAGACTCCCAGTTACACAATAAATGTTCCTTAAAGATGATTTTTATATCCAAAATACCTCCGTTTGTTTGACGCGTTATGTTCAGAAATCCACAGGAAAGAGCGGTCACAACAACGCAGAAACATGTCAAACGTTTTTTATAATCAATCCTCAGGTTGTTTTTAAAATCTATAATCGATAATATATCAACCGCAACTGTTTTTTGCAGTAGGAGAGGGAAAGGCAATGGTTGCCCAAACTCTGTTGCGCCAAGCAAAAGGCTGCTGGCTCCCGGCCATACAATGACGCAATGTTATCGTTCTCGCTCATTTTTCAAAATAAAAGCCTGAAACTATGTCTAAAGACTCTTGACACCTTGAAGCGATAGGAAAAGGAATCTGGTTGATATCCCTTTAAATGGAGCAAAGGCAGGCTATGGAACATGGAGTTATCAAAATAGAAGCCACTTCCTGGTTTGATTTTCCTCAGGGTTTCGCCTGCAATATCAGTTCTGTTATACTCAAAGACAATATTTTGACAGTTTGAAACTTTAGAGTGTTTTCTGTCCTAATCTGTCAATTATATGCATATTCTAGCATCTAGTCCTGAGAAATAGGCCGTTTACTTTGGGAACGTTATTTTTCCAAACATAAAAATAGTGCCCCCTAGCTTCAAGAGGTTAAAGGGGTACACACATGTGGAATATGATAAGTTTATTTTCTGAGTTTTAATTAAACACGTGAATTCTGTTGATAAGGGCATGTTCTGGATATGGGGTACAACATGTAGAAGCCGTTTGAGGGGTTCTTTAATTTGCATAATATAAATTGAGTAACACGACTGTAAAAGGGTGGTATAACCTTTGACCTCTCATGGCTTTCCCTTGTGGTCTGATCAGCCTCAGGGGAGGGCCATTGGATAATGGATTTGTGGTCATTTGAGGTACTGATTTCAAGGTAAATTAATTATGAGTTTATAGCTCTTGGACATAATTGTAGGTTGAACCACAGAGGAGAAAGTGGAATTGAGACAGGACAAATTATGGGGAGCGGTGGAATAGACTCTAGTGAGGATAAGAAAGAGGTACAGGATTCTGTTGTAAACACTGACTGAGAAGGTTTGAATTGGCTACTATTGATTTGGTATTACAACAAGAACAGAAATTCCACTTAGCATCGATAATAAATAGGGGAAGATATGGTACATTGAGGTTTGGACAGGACATATTTTGAGCAAATAGGGCAGGAAAATACATTGAGATTGAAAAATAATGATTTTATAAGCATTAAGATTATTTATGAAAAGAAATGAGTTGCAGTTCTTAGCGATGGTAAATTACTGTAGATACTGTATCCCACATATATTAACATATATGCAACATATATTAAATTATTGATGAGACTGATTTAAGGTAGATAAAATACAGTGGACTCCCGAAGGAGAGATTTCATTAGTACAGAAAGCATATGATTTGGTTAGCATTTGTTTTGGTTTCATTTGATCATTAGAATATTTTTTTTAAATAGTATAAAGTGGACAGGGATATATGACATCTGTGATTATTCAGGATTATTGATAGGTTAATTAACCTATGTGAGGACTTTAGAAATTGCCACCATAGACATGTTTTTTCATTTTATCCATGAGTTCAGATAAAGCCAAACAGTGAGACACTTAGTTAATGTTTGGAAACAACACATACAGTGGGGCAAAAAAGTATTTAGTCAGCCACCAATTGTGCAAGTTCTCCCACTTAAAAAGATGAGGCCTGTAATTTTCATCATAGGTACACAAAATGAGAAAAAAAATCCAGAAAATCACATTGTAGGATTTTTAATGAATTTATTTGCAAATTATGGTGGAAAATAAGTATTTGGTCAATAACAAAAGTTTATCAATACTTTGTTATATACCCTTTGTTGGCAATGACAGAGGTCAAACATTTTCTGTAAGTCTTCACAAGGTTTTCACACACTGTTGCTGGTATTTTGGCACATTCCTCCATGCAGATCTCCTCTAGAGCAGTGATGTTTTGGGGCTGTTGCTGGGCAACATGGACTTTTAACTCCCTCCAAAGATGTTCTATGGGGTTGAGATCTGGAGACTGGTTAGACCACTCCAGGACCTTGAAATGCTTCTTACGAAGCCACTCCTTCGTTGCCCGGGATCATTGTCATGCTGAAAGACCCAGCCACGTTTCATCTTCAATGCCCTTGCTGATGGAAGGTTTTCACTCAAAATCTCACGATACATGGCCCCATTCATTCTTTCCTTTACACGGATCAGTCGTCCTGGTCCCTTTGCAGAAAAACAGCCCCAAAGCATGATGTTTCCACCCCCATGCTTCACAGTAGGTATGGTGTTCTTTGGATGCAACTCAGCATTCTTTGTCCTCCAAACACGACGAGTTGAGTTTTTACCAAAAAGTTATATTTTGGTTTCATCTGACCATATGACATTCTCCCAATCTTCATCTGGATCATCCAAATGCTCTCTAGCAAACTTCAGACGGGTCTGGACATGTACTGGTTTAACCTGTTGCGACGACCAAACCCGGATCCGGGATTCTATTTATAGACCTAAGCTCATTACCATAACGCAACGTTAACTATTCATGAAAATCGCAAATGAAATGAAATAAATATGCTAGCTCTCAAGCTTAGCCTTTTGTTAACAACACTGTCATCTCAGATTTTCAAAATATGCTTTTCAACCATAGGAAAACAATCATTTGTGTAACAGTAGCTAGCTAGCGTAGCATTTAGCGTTAGCATTAGCGTTAGCATTTAGCAGGCAACTATCACAAAAACAAGTAAAGCCTTCAAATAAAATAACTTACCTTTGAAGAACTTCTGATGTTTTCAATGAGGAGACTCTCAGTTAGATAGCAGATGCTCCGTTTTTCCAAAAAGATTCTTTGTGTATTAGAAATAGCTCCGTTTTGTACATCACATTTGGCTACCAAAAAAAAAAAAAAAAAAAAAAAAAAAAAAAACGAAAATTCAGCCCTCAAAACGCGAACTTTTTTCCAAATTAACTCCATAATATCGACTGAAACATGGCAAACGTGGTTTAGAATCAATCCTCAAGGTGTTTTTCCACATATCTCTTCAATGATATATCCTTCGTGGAAGCCTGGTTTCTCCTTGCTCTCAAATGGAAAAATAATTGCACCTGGCTTTACGCTCCAATTTCGACGCAGGGACACCAGGCGGACACTTGGAAAATGTAGTCTCTTATGGTCAATCTTCCAATGATATGCCTACAAATACGTCACAATGCTGCTAACACTTTGGGGGAACGACAGAAAGTGTAGGCTCATTCCTTGCGCAATCACAGCCATATAAGGAGACAATGGAAAACAGAGCTTCAGAAATTCTGCTCATTTCCTGGTTGATGCATCATCTTGGTTTCGCCTGTAGAATGAGTTCTGGGGCACTTACAGACAATATCTTTGCAGATTCTGAAACTTCAGAGTGTTTTCTTTCAAAAACTGTCAAGAATATGCATAGTCGAGCATCTTTTCGTGACAAAATATCGCGCTTAAAACGGGAACGTTTTTTATCCAAAAATGAAATAGCGCCCCTAGAGATCAAAGAGGTTAAGCAGGGGGACACGTCAGGCACTGCAGGATCTGAGTCCCTGGTGGCGTAGTGTGTTACTGATGGTAGGCTTTGTTACTTTGGTCCCAGCTCTCTGCAGGTCATTCACTAGGTCCCCCCGTGTGGTTCTGGGATTTTTGCTCACCGTTCTTGTGATCATTTTGACCACATGGGGTGAGATCTTGCGTGGAGCCCCAGATCGAGGGAGATTATCAGTGGTCTTGTATGTCTTCCATTTCCTAATAATTGCTCCCACAGTTGATTTCTTCAAACCAAGCTGCTTACCTATTGCAGATTCAGTCTTCCCAGCCTGGTGCAGGTCTACAATTTTGTTTCTGGTGTCCTTTGACAGCTCTTTGGTCTTGGCCATAGTGGAGTTTGGAGTGTGACTGTTTGAGGTTGTGGACAGGTGTCTTTTATACTGATAAGTGAGTGGAGGACAGAGGAGCCTCTTAAAGAAGAAGTTACAGGTCTGTGAGAGCCAGAAATCTTGCTTGTTTGTAGGTGACCAAATACTTATTTTCCACCATAATTTGCAAATAAATTAATTAAAAAATCCTACAATGTGATTTTCTGGATTTTTCTCATTTTGTCTGTCATAGTTGAAGTGTACCTATGATGAAAATTACAGGCCTCTCTCATCTTTTTAAGTGGGAGAACTTGCACAATTGGTGGCTGACTAAATACTTTTTTGCCCCACTGTAGGTATTCCTCTTGTCCAGATGGGTTAGGTCAGTGTGCAGTGTGGTTGCGATTGTGTCGTCTGTGGACCTATTGGGGCGGTAAGCAAATTGGAGTGGGTCTAGGGTGTCAGGTAGGGTGGAGGTGATACGGTCCTTGACTAGTCTCTTAAAGCACTTCATGATGACAGGTAGTCGTTTAGCTCAGTTACCTTAGCTTTCTTGGGAACAGGAACAATGGTGGCCCTCTTGAAGCATGTGTGAACAGCAGACTGGGATAAGGATTGATTGAATATGTCTGTAAACACACCAGCCAGTTGGTCTGCGCATGCTCTGAGGACGCGCCTGGGGATGCCGTCTGGGCCTGCAGCCTTGCGAGGGTGATAGGTGAGAATTGTCTGTTAATTGAATGATTTGAATATTCCGCCCTGAAACATATAATTGTATGGAATTGATTCTAATGTATGAAATTATAATCAATAAATGTGTAGTCCTAGTCAGAATTAGGGTGAAACAATATGCCTTTATGGTATTCTAAACACAGACTGTCTGAGCTTGGTGCTGAGCTGACTAGAGATTTGTGAGAGAACGGGGAGTACGTCTCAAGTCACTATCTCTGTCGGCTGGGAAGTGAGAAAGACAGTGTCTGTGTATCAGGACGTGTGTATGTGTGTGCGTATGTTTGTGTGTATGTGTGTGCGTATGTTTGTGTGTATGTGTGGGCGTAAGAAGTCAGTATAAAATGAATTGATTTGTATTCTTGACTTCAGAACGTTCCCGTGAATAAACATTTAACTTTGGTAGACTGGGCCTCTGTCCATTTCCTTTTCTATCAGTATCTTACAAATCCTGATATAACAGACTAAGGGTAACTTAATTGAATTGGTAAATGAACAGGAGTATAGAATTCTCCTGACAGAGGGTTAACACATTTAAATGTTTTACTCAAGTCGGCTGCAGTGAAGGCTAGCCCGCAGGTTTTGGTACCTGGCCGTGTCAGTGGCACTGCATTGTCCTCAAAGCGAGAAAATAAGTTGTTTATTCTGCCTGGGAGCAAGACATCCTGGTCCGCGACGGGGCTGGTTTTCTTTTTGTAATCCGTGATTGACTGTAGACCCTGCCACGTACCTCGTGTCTGAGCCGTTGAATTGCAACTCTACTTTGTCTCTATACTGACACTTAGCTTGTTTGATTGCTTTGCGGAGGGAATAGCTACACTGTTTGTATTCGGTCATGTTTCCGGTCACCTTGCCCTGGTTAAAAGCAGTGGTTCGCGCGAATGCTAAAATCAATCCATGGTTCCTGGTTTGGGAATGTTTTAATCATTGCTGTGGGTATAACGTCGCCGATGCACTTTCTAATGAACTCGCTCACCGAATCAGCGCATTTGTCAATGTTGTTGTTGGACGCAATGCGGAACATATCCCAATCCACGTGATCGAAGCAGTCTTGAAGCGTGATATCAGATTGGTTGAACAGACCTGAGCGCGGGAGCTTCTTGTTTTAGTTTCTGTCTGTAGGCTGGAAGCAACAAAATGGAGTCGTGGTCAGCTTTTCCGAAAGGAGGGCGGGGGAGGGCCTTATTTGCATCGCAGAGGTTAGAATAACAATGATCCAGGGTTTTACCAGCCCTGGTAGCACAATCGATATGCTGATATAATTTAGGGAGTCTTGTTTTCAGATTAGCATTGTTAAAATCCCCAGCTACAACGAATGCAGCCTCAGGATGTGGTTTATATCCAGTTTACATAGAGTCAAATAAAGTTTGTTCAGGGCCATCTGTGTATGCTTGGGGGGAAATATATACGGCTGTGATTATAATCAAAGAGAATTCCCTTGGTAGATAATGCGGTCGACATTTGATTGTGAGTAATTCTAAGTCAGGTGAACAGAAGGACTTGAGTTCCCGTATGTTGTTATGATCACACCATGTCTCGTTAATCATAAGGCATACCCCCCCGCCCCTCTTCTTACCAGAAAGATGCTTGTTTCTGTCGGCACGATGCATGAAGAAACCAGCTGGCTGCACCGATTCCGTTAGCGTCTCTCGAGTGAGCCATGTTTCCGTGAAGCAAAGAACGTCACAGTCTCTTATGTCTCTCTGGAATGATACCCTTGCTCGGATTTCATCAACCTTGTTGTCAAGAGACTGGACATTGGCGAGTAGTATGCTAGGGAGTGGTGCGCGATGTGCCCGTCTCCGGAGCCTGACCAGAAGACCGCTTTGTTTGCCCCTTTTACAGCGTCGTTGTTTAGGGTCGCCAGCTGGGATCCGATTCATTGTCCTGGGTGGAAGGCAAAACACAGGATCCGCTTCGGGAGAGTCATATTCCTGGTCGCAATGATGGTGAGTTGACGCTGCTCTTATATTCAGTAGTTCCTCCCGACTGTATGTAATGAAACCTAAGATTATCTGGTGTACCAATGTAAGAAATAACACGTAAAAAAAACAAAATACTGCATAGTTTCCAGTGGGGTGCCGTGGGCCTGAGGCCTGGGCCTTCAGTGAGGTCCTACACAGTCCCACCCGAATTAATCCACCTCTTATTACCATCATTATGATGCCATGGCTCTAGACACTATACATTTAGACAGAAATGCAGTTTAACCAGGCGTCAGGAGTCTTTTAAATATTTCCCTATTTTTCTTCACCTTTTCATTGTGCGGCTCCGTTGCCCTGAGCGCTTGTTCGTTGAGCTGTAGATCCACTCGGGTGTCCCCAAAAGTTTTCAAAAGCACCATTGCTTGTAAGTGCCCAGCCGTACTTTGGTGTCTCGTTACTGCCTTGGTTAGACAACTCAAGTTTGCAAATCCAGTGTGGCTCCAAACACCAAATCCATCACTTGCAAATGATAGGCATTCCCAGCAGTATAATTTACAGCTTCTCGGAGCCTGTGAGCCATTGATAGCGCTCGTAGTTGGAACTTTGAAAGTGGCGAACGAACCCCTTTCCCACCTGTGACAGGCTTTGTAGCGTCGGCGTCGGGCGACCTCTCCTTACAATGTCTAACTTTTCTTGAAAAGTTTGTCTTGAGAATGGCGTTAAATTATATCCTCGACCAAATCGATATCTTCTCCTCCTTCCGCCATTGTGGGTTGAAAAAACAGCTTAGTAGTACGCAAATTAATTTGTTTGTCAAATTTAGTTTCCTAGTTCTGCAAAGACCTGCCCATATAGGACCTGCCTCTCAATATTGGTAATCCAATCAAAAGACGTGCACGCACTACGCCTGCTAGCTGGCTCCTGTGTAACACTGGAGCCAGCCAGCAGGCGTACAATAGCCAACTCTAAAGCTGATTGGTTGACACTAAATTTTCATTTCCATTCACTTCAAGCTACTTGGTTGATTCTGAAGGCCTGAGGGCAGATTTTAGACCCCTGGCAACTCATGATGGCTGAATATGATTGGATAAAAGATCTAACATAAAGACCAGCCCTCCAAATCTCAATCTGGGGCTGGAAGCAGTGCAACCAAGAGGAAAGCTATGAAATGAAGAGTATAACTCTTACTCTGGGGAATATAATTTAATACATATTTGTGGGAAAATATATATATTTTTAAATTATATTCTGATGATGTTTAGGCCAGCAGAGAAGGCCTTGCTGGCCCTGACGCCCCACCACTGATAGTTTCCTAGGAACGCAAAGCGAGGCGGCCATCTCTTTCGGAGCCAGAAGTTGAAGTCCTATAAGTGTCATCTGATGAAGATCATCAAAGTTTAGTGATTCATTTTATCTCTTTCTGCTTTTTGTAACTCCTCTCTTTGGCTCGAAAAATGTCTGTGTTTTTCTGTGATAAGGCGCTGACCAAACAATCGTTTGGTGTGCTTTCGTCGTAAAGCCTTTAAATTTGGCGCCCTGCAATTTCACTGGCTGTTGGCGAGGTGGGACACGTCCCACATATCCCAGAGAAGTTAAAGTTAGTGAGGGAAATATAAGTCTTCAGCGATTTTTGCAATTCGTTCCAGTCACTGGCAACAGAGAACTGGAAGGAAAGGCAGCCAAAGGGGATGTTGGCTTTAGGGATGACCAGTGAGATATACCTGCTGGAGCGCGTGCTATAGGTGGGTGTTATTATCATGACCAGTGAGCTGAGAGCTTTACCTAACATAGACTTATAGGTGGGTCTGGTGACAAATATGTAGCGAGGGCCAGCCGACTAGAGCATACAGGTCGCAGTGGTGGGTGGTATAAGGGGCTTTGGTAACAAAACGGATTGCACTGTGATAGACTGCATCCAGTTTGCTAAGTAGAGTGTTGGAAGCTATATTGTAGATGACATTGCCAAAGTCGAGGATCGGTAGGATAGTCAGTTTTACTAGGGTACGCTTGGCGGCGTGAGTGAAGGAGGCTTTGTTTTGCGAAATAGAAAGCCGATTCTAGATTTTATTTTGGATTGGAGATGTTTGATATGAGTCTGGAAGGAGAGTTTACAGTCTAGCCAGACACCTAGGTATGTAGTTGTCCACGTATTCTAGGTCAGAACCGTCCAGAGTAGTGATGCTAGTCGGGCGGGCGGGTGCGGGCAGCGAAAGGTTGAAAAGCATGCATTTGGTTTTACTAGCGTTTAAGAGCACTTGGAGGCCACGGAAGGAGTGTTGTATGCCATTGAAGCTCGCTTGGTGGTTAGTAACCTCTCTGGGATAGGGAGGACGCAAATGTCCCACCTGGCCAATTGCCAGGGAAAATGCAGGGCGCCAAATTCAAATAAAATGCTATAAAATTCAAACTTTCATTAAATTACCCATGTAAGATACCAAATTAAAGCTACACTCGTTGTGAATCCAGCCAACATGTCAGATTTCAAAAAGGCTTTTCGGCGAAAGCACAAGAAGCTATTATCTGATGATAGCACAACAGTAAACAAAGAGAGAATAGCATATTTCAACCCTGCAGGCACCACACAAAACGCAGAAATATGCCTTACCTTTGACGAGCTTCTTTTGTTGGCACTCCAATATGTCCCATAAACATCACAAATGGTACTTCTATTCGTTTAATTCTGTCGATACATATCCAAAATGTCCATTTATTTGGTGCGTTTGATCCAGAAAAAAACAGCTTCCAATTTGCGTAACGTCACTAAAAAATCTCAAAAGTTACCTGTAAACTTTGCCAAAACATTTCAAACTACTTTTGTAATAAACTTTACGTATTTTTAAACATTAATAATCTATTAAATTGAAGACGAGTCTGTTTTCAATAGAGGATCACAAACTAACGCTACTTTTCAAGTCTTGCGCAACTCTCAAACAGTACACATAACGTTACCCTGTTCCAAGATGGCCGTAGTTCTTCATTGCACAAAGGAATAACCTCAACCAAATTCCAGAGACTGGTGACATCCAGTGGAAGCGGTAGGAACTGCAAACAAGTGCCTTAGAAATCTCATTTCCCAATGAGACTCATTGAATAGACAGTGACATAAACAAAAAAAAATTCTGAATGGTTAGTCCTCGGGGTTTTGCCTGCTACATAAGTTCTGTTATACTCACAGACATGATTCAAAACAGTTTTAGAAACTTCAGTGTTTTCTATCCAAATCTACTAATAATATCCAGGGCACAGCTGGGAGCTGAGTGGGATCGGTAGCAGGCGGCAACAGTGAAAGACTTATTTCTGGAGAGATTCATTTTTAAAATTAGAACTTCGAACTGTTTGGGTATGACATTACTTTGCAGGCTGTCTCTGCAGTAGATTGCAACTCCTCCCCCTTTGGCAGTTCTATCTTGACAGATAATGTTGTAGTTGGGTATGGAAATCTCCGAATTTTTGGTGGCCTTCCTGAACCAGGATTCAGACACGGCAAGGACATCAGAGTTGGCGGAGTTTGCTAAAGCAGTGAGTAAAACAAACTTAGGGAGGAGGATTCTGATGTTGACATGCATGAAACCAAGGCTTTTTCGATTACAGAAGTCAACAAACGAGAGTGCCTGGGGGCACGCAGGGCCTGGGTTAACCTCCACATCACCTGAGGAACAGAGGAGGAGTAGGATGATGGTACGGCTAAAGGCTATCCAAACTGGTCGTCTAGTGCGTTGGGGACAGAGAATAAAAGGAGCAGATTTCTGGGCGTGGTAGAATAGATTCAGGGCATAATGTGCAGACGGGTATGGTGGGGTACAGGTACAGTGGCGGTAATCCCAGGCACTGAGTGATGAGAGGCTGCATCTCTGGACGTGCTGGTTATACTGGGTGAGGTCACCGCATATGTGGGGGGTGGGACAAAGGAGGAATCTGAGACATGTAGAGTGGGACTAGGGGCTCCACTGTAAACTAAAACAATGATAACTATCCTAAACAACAGTATACAAGGCATATTGACATTTGAGAGAGACATAAAGTGAGGTATAAAGGAATCACAGGTGTTGATTGGGAGAGCTAGCTAAGACAACAACGGGTAAGACAACAACAGCTAATCAGCTAAGACAACAACAACAGGTAAAATGGCGATGAATGGGCAGAGGGGGTCGGGTAACTACACACAAGGCCTGCGTTCGGGGCTAGGGCCGACAGATGAACAAAAACAAACAAAATGGAGTACCGTGATAAATGAACAGTACAGCAGGCATCATCTATGTAGCTAAGTGATCATAGGGTCTAGTGAACAGCAATAGATGGAACAGGGAAGCCGTTACTAGTAGTCGTTACTATGCTAGCACGCGGGAGACACAACGTTTAAAGTTAGCAGGCCTGGGTAAGTAGAAGCGTCTTCTCCGATGTCCGGCAACAGCCGGTAGAGGGCACAGCGGATGGAATTACGTCTGCGGACCAGTCATGGTGGCACGGCGGGGTGTCATTTCGACAAAGGGTCCGGGCCAGATGGCGAAAGAGGTATTGTGTTTGTAGTAATTTAATTTGCTACCCGGGAGATGTGCCTGGCTCGCGGCTAACTGGTGCTAGCTTCGGGGCAGGGGCGTTAGCCACTCAGTAGCAGCTAGCTAGCAGTGATGATCCGCTGCAAAGGTCCAGAGCTTACAGCAAGTAGTGGATTCTAGCCGTGTCCGGGAGGCATCGGCTGGGTAGCCGGGTGATCACAGAGTAGGCCGGGAGGTGGGCCTGGCTCAGGGCTAGCTTCGGGGCTGGGTCACTCGGTGGCAGCTAGCTAGCTGTGATGATCAGGAGTAATGGTCCAGGGTTTACGGCAGGAATCCGGCGTTGTAGTGGAGAAAAACAGTCCGAGGCTGTTAGGTATTATCCAGGCAAAAAAAATGGTTGGTGCCTGTGCAGAAGGTAAAGGCCGCTAGCAGTGGCTAAATAGCTAGTAGCTAATTAGCTGGTTAGCTTCTGATGGCGGTTCTGGTTATATCTTTTTAAATTTTTTACATTTTAAATAGCGGATCCGTGTCACATTGATTGAGGCAGGTTACTGGAAGGTATATTTCACATAAAAATAGAAATGAGATTGAAATATACACAAAAGACGAAAGATACAAAAAGTAAACGAGAGGACGACAAACCACGTCTGCACTGCTACACCATCTTGGATTACACAGGTCCCAGGTGTGGGACACCAAAACAGGATAAAATATATCTGCTAAACATTCATTTCAATTCAAAACACATTACATACAGTACCAGTCAAAAGTGTGGACACACTTACTCAATCCAGGATTTTTCTTATTTTTACATTGTAGAATAATAGTGAAGACATTTGAAATCGTGTAGTAACCAAAAAAGTGTTAAATCAAAATATATTTTAGATTTTTCAAAATAGCCACCCTTTGCCTTGATGACAACCCATTGTTTTGATGTCTGCACGATTATTCTACAATGTAGAAAATAGTTTTAAAAAATTAAGAAAAACCCTTGAAGACCCTAAAGACTTGTAAGAGTTCTAAAACTTTTGACCAGTGGTGTATGTTTAAATAGTGGCGTTGTGTGGTGATTTATTTTCCTTTTCTTCCAGAAAAGGGAGTTATTCTCCAGTCTAGTAGGTGGCTTTAATGCAACATTTATTGGATGCCAACCGCTGTGAAGTTGTCCATCAAACCCAGTTTTAGCTCCACCACGGCTCGAGTTGAACTGAAGCGCACGTCTTCATATTTTTAATATTGGGTTCTTTGCCAAACACAATCAAGTTAAGTTGCACTTTTAATTACCTTCCGCTTTTGTAATATTATACACTACTTTTCAAAAGTTTGGGGTCACTTAGAAATGTCCTTTTTGAAAGAAAAGTACATTTTTTACCCATTAAAATAACATCAAATTGATCAGAAACACAGTGTAGACATTGTTAATGTTGTAAATGACTATTGTAGCTGGAAACGGCAGATTTTTAATGGAATATCTACATAGGCGTACAGAGGCCCATTATCAGCAACCATCACTCCTGTGTTCCAATGGCAGGTTGTGTTAGCCAATCAAAGTTTATCATTTTAAAAGGCTAATTGACATTAGGAAAACCCTTTCGCGATTATGTTAGCACAGCTGAAAACTGTTGTTCTGATTAAAGAAGCAATACATCTGGCCTTCTTTAGACTAGTTGAGTATCTGGAGCATCAGCATGTGTGGATTCAATTACATGCTCAAGATGGCCAGAAACAAATTACTTTCTTCTGAAACTCATCAGTCTATTCTTATTCTGAGAAATGAAGGCTATTCCATACGAGAAACTGCCAAGAAACTGAAGATCTCGTACAACGCTGTGTACTACTCCCTTCAATGCACAGCGCAAACTGTCTCTAACCAGAAGAGCAGTGGGAGGCCCCGGTGCACAACTAAGCAAGAGGACAAGTACATTAGTGTCTAGTTTGAGAAACAGACGCCTCAAGTCCTAAACTGGCAGCTTCATTAAATAGTTCCCGCAAAACACCAGTCTCAACGTCAAGTGTAGAGGCGACTCCGGGATGCTAGCCTTCTAGGCAGAGTTCCTCTGTCCAGTGTCTGTGTTATATTGCCCATCAATCTGCCCATTAATCATTTATTTTTATTGTCCAGTCAGATGTAGGCAGTTTCAAAGAAAAAGCCATAAGGCCAGCATCCCATGGTGCAACTGACGACCGAAGTCAGCCTGCAGGTGCTAGGCCTGCCACAAGGAGTTGTTAGAGCGCGATGAGCCAAGTAAAGCCCCCCCCGGCCAAACACACCCCTAACCCGGACGTCGTTGGGGGCCGCTCTATAGTGATACAGTCTGGGATCGATCCCGGGTCTGTAGTGACATCTCAAGCACAGCGAGTTTTTGCTACCTTTTTTCACCTGTGTAATGCTGTCCTCTTCCTGCTTATCCTGGGGTTCAGACTGAATGCAGCTGCTCATAATTGACAGCAGCAACATGGACCTGTTAAATTGACAAGAAGGGTCAGATTTTGCTACATTTAGGCATGGCTTCCTTGTTTTGAGTTTGAGTTGGTCAACTCCAGCAGTTTGATACAAGTATTTCATATTAAACCTACCTCACATGGTGACTAGAACGGGCACACGCATCCGTTCGCATGCGCCAACTTACACATATAGATTTTTTCCATCCCCACCAGACGCGATAAGGACACACGCATGTTGAAATATCAAAACGAACATGTCCTGAACTTAAATTTTTGTTCCCCCCAGTGTTATCATTGGAGTGTGATACAAAACGAGGCAACGGTGTGCTTTAGGACCATGCGGATGCCTCCGAGCGGTCGGGTAGGCTGTGTGAAGCGTTTATCCGACTGAAACAAATACAAATAATTAGGTTCCCTCACTTCTAAAGCCCCTGTATTCAATAGTTGCCATTATACACCGATTTTTATTATACACCTACTGTAGTTACAGTTGTAACTTAAAATTGGCTTTAATCTATGGCAAGACTTGGAAATGGCTGTCAAGCAATGATCAATAACCAAATTGACAGAGCTTGAAGAGTAAAAAAAAAAAAAAAGAAATGGGCAAATATTGTACAATCCAGTTGTGCAAAGCGCTTATAGACTTACCCAAAAACACTCAGAGCTGTAATCGCTGCCAAGGGTGATTCTAACATGTATGCACTCAGGGGTTGACTACTTATCTAATGAAGATAGTGTTTTATTTTTTTATTAATCTTAAAAAGACAAATAAAAAAATAAAACTAACAACAATTTAGTATTTTGTGTAGATCATGAAAATAAATACAATTAAAATCGATTTAAATCCCAATTTGTAAAAAAGCCAGTGAAACAAGTCTACTCAGGCGAGAAAAAATCCAAATGTATATCCCCATTGGAAAATATAAATGGACTGATGGTATTGTAACTGACATGTCTGTGACTGACAAAAACAAGATAAAAACTTTTGATGCACAACTACATTTTGAAATTGCACCTAGTGTATTTTATCAACTATTCTTTCTCTCAATAGTAAATTGACACCCAGACTGAGTTCCCCTAGCGGCTGGGAGCCCTAAGCAACCGCCTTTGTTGTTTATGCATGGAACAGTCCCTGCTGCCACCAAAGGTGTCAGCTGGAGAGGACATGCACGAACAGGGAATTGTACTTCGAAGCGAATTAGCATTTTTGAATCAGAGTAAATCGAGCCAAAAGTCACCTCGTCTAAGATTTTCACGGTTATAAAAACGTCACTCCAGGGAAAGCCTACATGAAACACAGATCTTATTTGAAGTGGTTTCAAAATCCAAGGGAAAAAAATATTAAAACCATTTCCATGTTTGACTACTAGGTTTTATGGGTATTATGAAACATCCACTGTTTCTTTGTGATGTTTTCTGTATGCTGATACAGAGAGCAGGGAAACCCAGTTTGCAGTTACATTTTTATTTATTTAACCTTCACCTGGAACCAAAAGGGGTTCTTCTATGGGGACAGCTGAAGAACCACCTTTTTTTCTGAGAGTACTTGTTACTAACATGTCTAACCTTTACATACAGTATTTCCTTTAGGAATATAGTGGAGTAAAAGTATTCTAAAATATCAATAGTAAAGTAGACACCCCCAAAAAATAACTTAAGTAGTACCTGAAAGTGCTTTACACCACTGACTACTTGTGGCACCATTAAAGCTTTGTATTGTGAAGATAAACACATTGGGCTTAATGTTTGCTGGACAGATTAAACCTACGTAGTCCTTGACCAAGCATTTTAGCTCAGAATTAGGTTTAATTTGTCCTGGAAACCGGCCCAGTCTTTTAATGAATGTTTTTAGAGTGTGTTTTCTCATTTTAAGCCTGCATGCAAAACACATTTCCCTGTGTGATAAGAAAGACTACCTTGAAATGTTCTACTCAAATATCTTATTAAAATAGTAAAATAACATACCATTGTGTGGCTTTGATCTGTAGAGAATATAATAGTGATCTGTAGACAAGTGTCTTCACTCTAATATAGTTCAGAATGAGACAAGAAAACACGTGGAGCTTTCATATCGTTCAGAATATGAGACAAGGAAACACGTGGAGCTTTCATATCGTTCAGAATATGAGACAAAACACACAGAGCTTTCCGCCAGGTGCTTTAAGACGTTACATCACTTCAAGGAGTGACAAAAACAAAAAATCTCAAAAGATCTGGTAAAAAAATGAAGTTTCTTGAAGGTTATAAATCCATTGAGCAAGGAGCATACAGCCATTAATACAACAGTCTATGTTAATGTATCCTTTGCGGCTCATTTCAATTCAACACCTGTGATTACTGTATGCCTCGCTGTATGTCTTTCTCAAATGTCAATATGCCTTGTATACTGTTGTGCAGGTTAGTTATCATTGTTTTAGTTTACAATGGAGCCCCTAGTTCCACTCTTTATACCCCTGTTACCTCCTTTGTCCCACCCCCCACACATGCGGTGACCTCACCCATTACAACCAGCATGTCCAGAGATACAACCTCTCTCATCATCACCCAGTGCCTGGGCTTACCTCCGCTGTACCCGCACCCCACCATACCCCTGTTTGCGCATTATGCCCTGAATATATTCTACCATGCCCAGAAACCTGCTCCTCTTATTCTCTGTCCCCAACGCCCTAGGCGACCAGTTTTGATAGCCTTCAGCCGCACCCTCATACTACTCCTTCTCTGTTCCGCGGGTGATGTGGAGGTAAACCCAGGCCCTGCATGTCCCCAGGCACCCTCATTTGTTGACTTCTGTGATCGAAAAAGCCTTGGTTTCATGCATGTCAACATCAGAAGCCTCCTCCCTAAGTTTGTCTTACTCACTGCTCTAGCACACTCTGCTAACCCTGATGTCCTTGCCGTGTCTGAATCCTGGCTCAGGAAGGCCACCAAAAATTCTGAGATTTCCATACCCAACTATAACATCTTCCGTCAAGATAGAACTGCCAAAGGAGGAGGAGTTGCAGTCTACTGCAGAGATAGCCTGCAAAGTAATGTCATACTTTCCAGGTCCATACCCAAACAGTTCGAACTACTAATTTTGAAAATTACTCTCTCCAGAAATAAGTCTCTCACTGTTGCCGCCTGCTACCGACCCCCCTCAGCTCCCAGCTGTGCCCTGGACACCATTTGTGAATTGATCGCCCCCCATCTAGCTTCAGAGTTTGTTCTGTTAGGTGACCTAAACTGGGATATGCTTAACACCCCGGCAGTCCTACAATCTAAGCTAGATGCCCTCAATCTCACTCAAATCATCAAGGAACCCACCAGGTACAACCCTAACTCTGTAAACAAGGGCACCCTCATTGACGTCATCCTGACCAACTGGCCCTCCAAATACACCTCCGCTGTCTTCAACCAGGATCTCAGCGATCACTGCCTCATTGCCTGTATCCGCTATGGAGCCGCAGTCAAACGACCACCCCTCATCACTGTCAAACGCTCCCTAAAACACTTCTGTGAGCAGGCCTTTCTAATCGACCTGGCCCGGGTATCCTGGAAGGACATTGACCTCATCCCGTCAGTTGAGGATGCCTGGTCTTTCTTTAAAAGTAACTTCCTCACCATTTTAGATAAGCATGCTCCGTTCAAAAAATGCAGAACTAAGAACAGATATAGCCCCTGGTTCACTCCAGACCTGACTGCCCTCGACCAGCACAAAAACATCCTGTGGCGGACTGCACTAACATCGAACAGTCCCCGCGATATGCAACTGTTCAGGGAAGTCAGGAACCAATACACACAGTCAGTCAGGAAAGCTAAAGCCAACTTCTTCAGGCAGAAGTTTGCATCCTGTAGCTCCAACTCCAAAAAGTTCTGGGACACTGTGAAGTCCATGGAGAACAAGAGCACCTCCTCCCAGCTGCCCACTGCACTGAGGCTAGGTAACACGGTCACCACCGATAAATCCATGATTATCGAAAACTTCAACAAGCATTTCTCAACGGCTGGCCATGCCTTCCGCCTGGCTACTCCAACCTCGTCCAACAGCTCCCCCCCCCCCCCGCAGCTACTCGCCCAAGCCTCTCCAGGTTCTCCTTTACCCAAATCCAGATAGCAGATGTTCTGAAAGAGCTGCAAAACCTGGACCCGTACAAATCAGCTGGGCTTGACAATCTGGACCCTCTATTCCTGAAACTATCCGCCGCCATTGTCGCAACCCCTATTACCAGCCTGTTCAACCTCTCTTTCATATCGTCTGAGATCCCCAAGGATTGGAAAGCTGCCGCAGTCCCTCTTCAAAGGGGGCGACACCCTGGACCCAAACTGTTACAGACCAATATCCATCCTGCCCTGCCTATCTAAGGTCTTCGAAAGCCAAGTCAACAAACAGATCACTGACCATCTTGAATCCCACCGTACCTTCTCCGCTGTGCAATCTGGTTTCCGAGCCGGTCACGGGTGTACCTCAGCCACGCTCAAGGTACTAAACGATATCATAACCGCCATCGATAAAAGACAGTACTGTGCAGCCGTCTTCATAGACCTTGCCAAGGCTTTCGACTCTGTCAATCACCGTATTCTTATCGGCAGACTCAGTAGCCTCGGTTTTTCGGATGACTGCCTTGCCTGGTTCACCAATTACTTTGCAGACAGAGTTCAGTGTGTCAAATCGGAGGGCATGCTGTCCGGTCCTCTGGCAGTCTCTATGGGGGTGCCACAGGGTTCAATTCTCGGGCCGACTCTTTTCTCTGTATATATCAATGATGTTTCTCATGCTGCGGGCGATTCCCTGATCCACCTCTACGCAGACGACACCATTCTATATACTTCCGGCCCGTCCTTGGACACTGTGCTATCTAACCTCCAAACGAGCTTCAATGCCATACAGCACTCCTTCCGTGGCCTCCAACTGCTCTTAAACGCTAGTAAAACCAAATGCATGCTTTTCAACCGTTCGCTGCCTGCACCCGCACGCCTGACCAGCATCACCACCCTGGATGGTTCCGACCTTGAATATGTGGACATCTATAAGTACCTAGGTGTCTGGCTAGACTCTAAACTCTCCTTCCAGACCCATATCAAACATCTCCAATCGAAAATCAAATCAAGAGTCGGCTTCCTATTCCGCAACAAAGCCTCCTTCACTCACGCCGCCAAACTTACCCTAGTAAAACTGACTATCCTACCGATCCTCGACTTCGGCGATGTCATCTACAAAATTGCTTCCAACACTCTACTCAGCAAACTGGATGCAGTTTATCACAGTGCCATCCGTTTTGTCACTAAAGCACCTTATACCACCCACCACTGCGACTTGTATGCTCTAGTCGGCTGGCCCTCGCTACATATTCGTCGCCAGACCCACTGGCTCCAGGTCATCTACAAGTCCATGCTAGGTAAAGCTCCGCCTTATCTCAGTTCACTGGTTACGATGGCAACACCCATCCGTAGCACGCGCTCCAGCAGGTGTATCTCACTGATCATCCCTAAAGCCAACACCTCATTTGGCCGCCTTTCGTTCCAGTTCTCTGCTGCCTGTGATTGGAACGAATTGCAAAAATCGCTGAAGTTGGAGACTTTTATCTCCCTCACCAACTTCAAACATCTGCTATCTGAGCAGCTAACCGATCGCTGCAGCTGTACATAGTCTATTGGTAAATAGCCCACCCATTTTCACCTACCTCATCCCCATACTGTTTTTATTTATTTATTTTTCTGCTCTTTTGCACACCAATATCTCTATCTCTACCTTTACATAACCATCTGATCATTTATCACTCCAGTGTTAATCTGCATAATTGTAATTATTTGCCTACCTTCTCATGCCTTTTGCACACAATGTATATATAGACTCCCCTTTTTTCTACTGTGTTATTGACTTGTTAATTGTTTACTCCATGTGTAACTCTGTGTTGTCTGTTCACACTGCTATGCCTTATCTTGGCCAGGTCGCAGTTGCAAATGAGAACTTGTTCTCAACTAGCCTACCTGGTTAAATAAAGGTGAAATAAAAAAATAAAATAAAAAATTCGGTTTGAGTGCATTGTTGAAACAGGTCAACACTGACAGGATTGAAAGGAAGACAGAACTGCTCCGGATTCTGCTCTCTCTCTTCAAATTCTTCACCTTAACAGCATGAACACACAATACTGACGACAGATCAGCTGCTGGATAGACAATTATCATATGGCTGCAAATATTGATGTAGTTTATTCTAATGGAATTGCCTATAACAGTGGTAACCAAACTTTTTAGTCCTGTACCCCTTCAAATATTCAACCTCCAGCTGCATACCCCCTCTAGCACCAGGGTCAATGCACTCTCAAATGTTTTTTTTTGACATCATTGTAAGCCTGCCACACACACAAACACAACACATTTATTAAACACAAGAATGAGTGTGAGTTGTCACAACCCAGCTCTTGGGAAGTAAACAAAGCTCTTATAGGACCAGAGCACAAATAATAATCAATAATTTTGCTCTTTATTTAGCCGTCTTACATAACACTTTATTTGTTCATTAAATTGTGAATAACTCACCCCAGGTTAATAAGAAGGGCATACTTGAAAGGATGCACATAACTCTGCATTGTTGGGTTGTATTGGAGTCTGTCTTAAATCCTTTTCCACACACATCCTTTTCTGAGCCTGCATTTAGTTTTCATGCTAGTGAGGGCCGAGATTCCACTCTCACATAGGTATGTGGTTGCAAAGGGCATCAGTGTCTTAACAGCACGATTTGCCAATGCAGGATACTCTGAGCGCAGACCAATCCAGAAATCTGGCAGTGGCTTCTGATTAAATTAAATATTCACAAAACCACTTGTTGCAATTTCGATGAGGCTCTCTTGTTCAGATATCGGTAAGTGGACTGGAGGCAGGGCATGAAAGGGATAACGAGTCCAGTTGTTTGTGTCATCCGTTCAGGGAAAGTACCTGCGTAATTGCTCACCCAACTCACTCAGGTGCTTCGCTATATCACATTTGACATTGTCAGTAAGCTTGAGTTCATTTACACAAAAGAAAATCATACAAATGATGGAAAGACCTGTGTGTTGTCCTTGTTAATGCAGACAGAGAAGAGCTCCATCTTCTTAATCATAACCTCAATTTTGTCCCACACATTGAACATAGTTGCGGACAGTCCCTGTAATCCTAAATTCAGATCATTCAGGCGAGAAAAAACATCACCCAGATAGGCAGGTCGTGAGTGAAAATGATGGTCAGTAAAAAAAAAACTAAGCTCGTCTCTCAATTTCCCTTTGATAACCAGCGCTGCTGTTGTAAAACCGTTACATGGTCGCTGCCCATATCATTGCATAGTGTAGAAAATACACGAGAGTTCATGGGCCTTGCTTTAACAAAGTTAACCATTTTCACTGTAGTGCCCAAAATGTCTTTCAAGCTGTCAGCCATTCCCTTGGCAGCAAGAGCGTCTCGGTGGATGCTGCAGTGTACTCAAGTGGCATCGGGAGCAACTGCTTGCACGCACGTTAACTATGGAACGCCATTTGGGTCATAAAGCACGTAGTCAAAACGCAATCTTTTTAATGCTACGTGTGTAAAGTAAACAGGTGCAGGCGCAAAATTAACTTCACGCGCAAAGTTAACTCCTACACGCGTCAAATAAGCTCGTGCAAATGTGCTGGCATGCGGTCCAACATGTGCTAAATAAACGGCTGCAAGCGGTCCTGCACACGTCAAATTAAACGCCTACAGCTACTAAATACACACCTACACGCGCCAACTTAACGCACTGTTTAAAATGCGAATTTAACTGCCAATTTCCCTAGCTCCTCCTTTCAATAATCAGTGTTCAGTCAATTTGAAGCAACAACACCACAAATGAAGACGGAGAGAAGGAACTTCCTTATCTGCTGCAAACAGACCCTAAATGACTGCGCTTGGCTTCTGCACTCTGATAATCCTGGACTTAATGCCCTTCAGTCCACGTTAACAAGGTTGATTCTTTTTTAAATACTTTTATTACTTAATCGTGAAGTTGATCAGCTAGCTAACACAGAGGACAGATCTGTTTATTGCTATGCAGCTATGTTGGAGGATTAGACACTGAGATAGCAGTGCAAGTAATTTAGGTTTATGTATTGATAATATTGTAAGTCTGATTATGCCAAGGGAGGATTTTATATTTAAATAGTATACGTAGCCGATAAACTCAGCAAAAAAAAAAATGTCCCTTTTTCAGGACCTTGTCTTTCAAAGTTAACTCGTAAAAATCCAAATAACTTCACAGATCTTCATTGTAAAGGGTTTAAACACTGTTTCCCATGCTTGTTCAATGAACCATAAACAATTAATGAACATGCACCTGTGGAACGGGCGTTAAGACACTAACACCTTACAGACGGTAGGCAATTAAGGTCACAGTTATGAACACTTAGGACACTAAAGAGGCCTTTCTACTGACTCTGAAAAACACCAAAAGAAAGATGCCCAGGGTCCCTGCTCATCTGTGTGAATGTGCCTTAGGCATGCTGCAAGGAGGCATGATGACTGCAGATGTGGTCAGGGCAATAAATTGCAATGTCCGTACTGTGAGACGCCTAAGACAGCACTACAGGGAGGACAGACAGCTGATTGTCCTCACAGTGGCAGACCACGTGTAACAACACCTGCACAGGATCAGTACAGCCAAACATCACACCTGCAGGACAGGTACAGGATGGCAACAATAACTGCCTGAGTTACACCAGGAACGCACAATCCCTCCAATGCTCAGACTGTTACACCGAGGCCTGTACTCTGGAGTCGGATCGATTTGGAGGTGGAGGGTCCGTCATGGTCTGGGGCGGTGTGTCACAGCATCATCGGACTGAGCTTGTTGTCATTGCAGGCCATCTCAAGGCTGTGCATTACAGGGAAGACATCCTCCTCCCTCATGTGGTACCCTTCCTGCAGGCTCATCCTGACATGACCCTCCAGCATGACAATACCACCAGCCATACTGCTCGTTCTGTGCGTGATTTCCTGCAAGACAGGAATATCACTGCTCTGCCACGGCCATCGAAGAGCCTGGATCTCAATGAGCACGTCTGGGACCTGTTGGATAGGAAGGTGAGGGCTAGGGACAGGGCCGCTCTCCCCAGAAATGTCTGGGAACTTGCAGGTGCCTTGGTGGAAGAGTGGGGTAACATCTCACAGCAAGAACTGGCAAATCTGGTGCAGTCCATGAGGAGATGCACTTGGTGGCCACACCAGATTCTGACTGTTAGTTTTGATTTTGAACCCCACTTTGTTCAGGGACACATTATTCCATTTGTGTTAGTCACATGTCTGTGGAACTTGTTAAGTTTATGTCTGTTGTTGAATCTTGTTATGTTCATACTATTTACACGTTAAGTTTGCTGAAATAAACGCAGTTGACAGTGAGAGGACGTTGCTTTTTTTGCTGAGTTTATTTCTCATCATATTTGTGCGTCTTTGATGGTCCAACGTCCACGTCTGTTGTTCGGTGCTTTCCCGGGAAAGGGGGCAGTATCTCTTCAGCTGCATCAGATTCACAACTGTCAGTGTCCATGCTAGCTGGGCTAACAACACATTTAGAATTACTGATGCTAGCATTGGATGTGCTTGTGGAAGCAGAACAACTTGTGTCGTCGACAGATGCAGGTATTATTATATTCTGCCGGTAGTAGCAGTAGAGCTGGTATGTGTCTATGGACGCGGGCCTATTTTTGTTTTTAACCATTTATTCATTTTCGAGCAAACGGAATGAGCAGTGGCTACGTTTGGCTACATATGTACCGTTAGTGGAATTCCCGCAAGAGAGTAACAGTTAATGTGATTGGATGTTAATTATTTGACTAGGCTACCTGTATTTGACATAGTGTTGTTATTTCTCTCTGCACTACATGGTTTCATTTTATTTTTCGCAGTGAAACGAGGCTACTCAGGCGAGAAAAAAACCTCACCCAAATGTATAGCCAGCCCCGTTCGAAAATTTAATTGGACTGTTTGAAAATGTTTAGAATTATTCTAATAAAAAATATTTGAAAATGTGAATCATATTTTTATTTGGCGTACCTCCGACGGCATTGCGTGTATCCCAGTTTGGGAATACCTGATCTATAACAATGCAGTAAATCATATATTTGGCACATCATTGTGCATGATCAATTATATTGGAGGTAAAAATTACTGTAGCCTACAATAGTAAAATAAAACTCAATTGATTGCCTGACTTTTGAATCACTGATTCATTTGTAATGTGAATAAAAACCCTGGGAAAGTGGACAGTTTCACTTTTCCACACCTGACCACAAAACAAATATTTCTGTCCTGTCCGCAACTGAACAAGTCCCTCTTCCTCCTGATGTGTGCACTCGCTTGGACGATCATCAACACAATCCCCCCCTTTACAGATTAAGTGCAGATAATGTACAGGTAAAAACAGCTCTCAAATGATAATGCCTATACAGTGGAATTTGAGAATCCCTTTATTATAGAAAAGTTTTAGAATTGCGTTAGAGGAACTCAAGTACAGGTAATTACATGTATGTGATAGTTCCTTATTCCATGATGTATGCAGTATTCCTATGAGTTTGTACTGGGGACAAATGTGGTTACAACCTGCAGGGGTCAACCCTCACCACCCACCTATAGTACACCCCCAATAGCTACGATATCAGTTCAGTTAGTGGGAAACATCTTGCCTGAGTACCATGTCATCTTTCTACCTGGGAAAGGTCCTGAGATAAGGTAGGGTGGGAGTGAGAAAGGGACAAAAATATAAAGATTGTGTCATTGGGTATAAAGAAAGGGTCCTTTTTGTTACATTTGGGGCTAGTGGGAGAAAATAGCTGACTATGGAGAGTGTCTTGTCAATCTTGAGGGGTTGGGCCACCATTGCAAGGTTAGGGTAAAAAGGAAAGGAACACACTACAAGGTGTTGACTCTGGGTATATCTCAATAGTCTAAAGAGACGTCATCTCCTCGTCTCTTCTCCATCTCTGCTGATTTGAAAGCGCATGATAGGTGAAAACAAATCTTTATTCACAAGTATTTTCTTTCACCTATCCGCTTCTTTCTCATATCCCAGATCGAGGAGAGAAAGCCACTTAAGACTGTATTTAGTAGCTGCGGCCAAACAGGGTGTAATACTGTGCGGCCTCCTTGCCACTGACGCACATCTGACCCGGCTGCAGGGGCTTGAGGGGCTTGAAGGGGATACACAGGCTCTTTGCACCCATGGAGGGGGCACCGGGCTCCAGATCCTGGTCCCTGCAGAGGGGGAGAGAGAGAGGGGCACCGGTAACACTTCACTTAGAGCAGATAACGCATCTTGATGTGAAGGTGTTAGGGAGGTGTTCCTAATGTTTGGTATAGTCAGTGAATGTTAGCATGCATCTCAGTCATTGAGTGGTACTTGAGTGAGTCTTACTTGGCAGTGGTCTTCTTGATCCAGTCTTCACACTCGATGCCTCCACAGAAGGGGATCTGGACAATCTGTGGTTATCAACATAATACAAATAAATGTAAGTCAGTTCATTTATATTACTTAAGCCAGCCAGACATGGAAACGATTCATCTGATGATTGGGAATCTAACAGAAACAAACTTCAACGTAACACACCCTGCCCTGGTCCAGGTCTTTCTGGAACTGTTCCATAGAGTCTGCTACCACCATGTGTTTGTTCAGGTCGTCCGATGCCCTGCAGCACAGAGGAAGAGGCATATTAGTCACACTATGTGTGTGTGCGCGTGCATGTTAGCACCTGTGCAGAAGCTCAGAGAGCGCGAGAGAGTGAGAATGAGAGGGATTGTGGGTGTTACAAGATATTGCCCTTGATTCCCTCCAGTTGGTGTGTGGATCAGCATATGCATACCTCTTGAAGAGGTTGGTCTGGATGTCCTCCAGTAGCTGTATGAGTCTCTTCTCTGTGTCTGCCTCGGGCAGGATGATCTTCTCCCCCGTGTCTCTCCTCACGGCCACACACTGACCCTGCTTCAGATCCTTAGGACCCACCTCAAGGCGAATGGGCACGCCCTGAGAGAGAGGGATGGAAGGAGGGGTGGAGAGAGGATGGAGAGCAAGAAAGAAAGCGAAAGAGAGAGAGTATAGAGATGCAGACATTTCCTTTCAATTGGACTGATGAGAAGTTTATCCTTGAAATCAACCAATTGTCAGTAGTTCAAATTTATCCCCAACATCCATGGAAAAGTTACATGAGGCCCATGAACTACAGGTTCACTGTGGCAGCCATTTTGGCCAGTGCGGTCCATTTTAGAGGAAGCACTGAATGAGACAAGGCAGCAAACGTTCTAATGCCCCTAGAAAGGGTTCTGGGGATTATTGCAACAATAATAATAATAATAATATACACCATTTAAGAACTACTTTTATCCAAAGAGACATACAGTACAGTGAGTGCAAAATGTTTAGTGTATGACTCCAGTGACAACCGAACCCACGACCCTGACGTTGTGGAGCCAGTTCTTACAAACTGAGCCACACAAGACCGTGAGTGGTGGTTTTACCTTGAGTTCCCAGTGGTTGAACTTCCAGCCGGGAGAGTAATTGTCTCGGAGGTCGGCCTTTACCCGGGTCTCTCCCCTCTGCAGCCGGGCCAGGTACTTGGAGCACTGGGCCAGCAGAGACTCCTTCTCAGCCTCAGGCAGGGAGGCTGTGATGCCACACGGGATGATGATCACCTGGAAGAGAAGAGCAGGAGAAATTGCAGGATTATAGAATTTGACTAGGGCCAATAAAAGGTGAAATTCTTTACCTTTTGCCAGGCAGTCCTTATTAACTGACTTGCCTGGTAAAATAAAGGTGGAATTAAAATGTAGATCAAAACATACCTGGAGACAGGCAACTCTGGGGGGCAGCACCAGGCCCATGTTGTCCCCATGTACCATAGTGAGCACGCCGATAGTGCGGGTGGTGATGCCCCACGAGTTCTGGTAGGCTAGCTGCTTCTCGCCCGGCTTTCTGGGATCCTCAAACTCGATGTTAAACATCCGGGAAAAGTTTTGGCCCAGGTGGTGGGATGTGGCACCCTGAGAGGAAGAGAACCATTCAACTTGCTTTTTATATATATTTTATGAATCATATTTTTACATTTAGATGAATTGATGATAGAAAGGTGGTGGCACCCTGAGAGGAAGAGAACCATTTAGCTTGTTTTTTATATATACACTGCTCAAAAAAATGAAGGGAACACTTAAACAACACGATGTAACTCCAAGTCAATTCTGTGAAATCAAACTGTCCACTTAGGAAGCAACACTGATTGACAATACATTTCACATGCTGTTGTGCAAATGGAATAGACAACAGGTGGAAATGACAGGCAATTAGCAAGACACCCCCAATAAAGTCTACAACCCACACAAGTGGCTCAGGTAGTGCGGCTCATCCAGGATGGCACATCAATGCGAGCTGTGGCAAGAAGGTTTGCTGTGTCTGTCAGCGTAGTGTCCAGAGCATGGAGGCGCTACCAGGAGACAGGCCAGTACATCAGGAGACGTGGAGGAGGCCGTTGGAGGGCAACAACCTGGCAGCAGGACCGCTACCTCCGCCCTTTGTGCAAGGAGGAGCAGGAGGAGCACTGCCAGAGCCCTGAAAAATTACCTCCAGCAGGCCACAAATGTGCATGTGTCTGCTCAAACGGTCAGAAACAGACTCCATGAGGGTGGTATGGGGGCCCGACGTCCACAGGTGGGGGTTGTGCTTACAGTCCAACACCGTACAGGACGTTTGGCATTTGCCAGAGAACACCAAGATTGGCAAATTCACCACTGGCGCCCTGTGCTCTTCACAGATGAAAGCAGGTTCACACTGAGCACATGTGACAGACGTGATAGAGTCTGGAGACGCTGTGGAGAACGTTCTGCTGCCTGCAAAATCCTCCAGCATGACCGGTTTGGCGGTGAGTCAGTCATGGTGTGAGGTGGCATTTCTTTGGGGGGGCCGCACAGCCCTCCATGTGCTCGCCAGAGGTAGCCTGACTGCCATTAGGTACCGAGATGAGATCCTCAGACCTCTTGTGAGACCATATGCTGGTGCGGTTGGCCCTGGGTTCCTCCTAATGCAAGACAATGCTAGACTTCATGTGGCTGGAGTGTGTCAGCAGTTCCTGCAAGAGGAAGGCATTGATGCTATGGACTGGCCCGCCCGTTCCCCAGACCTGAATCCAATTGAGCACATCTGGGACATCATGTCTCGCTCCATCCACCACAGACTGTCCAGGAGTTGGCGGATGCTTTAGTCCAGGTCTGGGAGGAGATCCCTCAGGAGACCATCCGCCACCTCATCAGGAGCATGCCCAGATGTTGTAGGGAGGTCATACAGGCACGTGGAGGCCACACACACTACTGAGCCTTAACAAGAATATTTAATTAATTTAGATCCAGGATGTTATTTTAGTGTTCCCTTTATTTTTTTGAGCAGTGTATTTTATGAATCATGTTTTTACATTAAGACGAATTGATGATAGAAAGGTGGTGGCACCCTGAGAGGAAGAGGAAACATTTACTTAAGCATCAATAAAAGTGTGCCTAAGAGGTTGTTTTGCTGATAGAGAGTATTTCACTGTGCTTTATAAAACTGCATTACAAGCTAGTGTCTTTGGTTTGGTTTTTCGGCTAAGAGGCCAAGTTTCCCCTAGTCCTCTATTAGGCCAGAATTAACCATGGGCAAGAACTGTTGAAGGCTCTAGCCATTTTAGGAGAACTTCCTATAGATTGCTTACAAAGGGCTAGGAAAAGAGACAGGGAAAATCTGAAATCAACGAATAGGCCTTATTGTCCGTAGTACAAACTTATCCCCATCATCCATGGAAAATGGGATGTGAGGCCCATTAACTACAGGTTCACTGTGGCAGACATTTTGGCCAGTGCGGTCCATTATAAAGGAAGCACTGAATTTGACAAGGCTGCAGACTTTCAAATACTTGAGGTGAGCTTTAATTCAATTAATGTCTGAATGAACGTGATGGATATAAGCACTTATGGATGAAGGCTCCAGCAATTTTATAGGACCTTCATACATTTTGCTTACACCTACACCCATTAAACAACTACTGTCTCAATCAAGAATTTTGTGGTACAAAATCCAAATGTAGCGGCAGCCTATAAGTGTACCTGGATGGCTCTGCCACTGGCAGAGATGAAGGCCTCCACAGTGGTAGTGTAGTCTCCTCCTGCAAACTTCTCCTTCTCTGTCTTTCTGCCCTTTACCACAGGGATGGCCATCAGCTCCTCGTAGACCCGTGCGTACAAGTCAAGGATCTGTAACACCTGGACACATGCACAGACGGGGAGAAGATGAGTCAGTATTTATTAAAAGACTAAAGGAGGGGGGGGGTCAAAAGGTATGTTGAGGGAGAAAAATGGTTTTATACATCTCTAAATGTAGAGATGAAAGACTAATTTGCCATTTGGGTCACTTCAAAGTGATTCAAATGACAGTTTTACAAATGATAAGTGCAGTAGCTTTGTTCACAGATTTCTCCAAGTCATTATGACGCATAGGCCTATTGATCATTTCTCTGTGGCACGTTCTCTTTTCTTCTGATCCATCCACGACTACAGCAACACTCAACAATACATATATCTAGCTATATCCCTAGAATTACAAATGAGACTCATTTTAAATTAGAGTGATCAAGAATAAAAGTGTTATTTAGCTGACAAATGCATGTTGGAACGGTTAATAATATTGGCTCCTGGCTGTCAATCAGTTGTCTGTGTGCAACAGCTGATGATGCGCAGGATTTGATGTTGCTCGCTTGAACTTCTAAATGAAAATTGGAATTGTGGGGGATTTTCATTCAGCAAGGGATTGAGAATATTTTCTTGCTAGTTGGGCGGATAATAATAACGAAAGCCAGCTCGGTCTACTATTGGTAGGTGAACCTAGCTAGTTTTGCTGGCTAGCAAACAGATTACGTTAGTTCCACACACGCATTGCTTGCAAATAGGTGGGTGATTAGCCTTTAGCCAAATAAACATTCATGCACTTACTTGCAAACTTTGCAGAGTTGCTAGCGGGCTAAGTGCTTTCCTATTGGATGTTAAATTTACCATCGCAACCTTTTGGTGGCGAATAAATCCTATAGTTGCTGATGGTCAACATTTCCAGGTAAGTGTTCGCACAGCAAGAGATCATGCAGATTAAGCCACTACCGTTGTCTATGTAAATGAGATTTACATTTTACAGCTTATGCATATTTACAATACAGTAGAGTAGCGTACACGCTTGTAGGCTACAAGCAAACGAGAACACCAGCTGCCTGACACTGACGGTTTCAAAGGGTGGCTGGCCCAGCTGCTGCTTGAAAACTCTCAGATAGAGCACATTATGACATCTTACCTGGGTTTGTTTTGTCGCTCCAACTGTGATTTTTCATAAATACAAATGAAGTAAATGAGACTTACCAAGTCTGCCTTCAAGCATTGTTTGAATGCACTCCCCAGAAATGACAAGTCCAAACTCAACATTCAAGACAGAAAAGTAAGATCTAGTCTCAAGGACAGTTGAAAATAAATTGACCTTGTTACCTCTTCCGCGGCCTCCTCTTTGGTGGCAAACGCTGTGTGTCCTTCCTGCCACAGGAACTCTCTGGTCCTTAGGAAGGGCTGGGGGTGCTTGAACTCCCACCTCTGAGGAAGAAAATGAAAAATTAAATAAATGAGAAAACGAGAGAAGGAGTAAAACTCTGGATCCATTCTGTTAAGGTATCCAAAAGGGTTCTGCCAAAAGACAGTGGAAACACTGGCCATGGTTAGGCGTCTTCCATTTTAAGTAGGTTTGGGCTCGTCCAATTAAGATATTTTTTTCTGGAATTGACCCCAAACGATGGTGAATATGACAATTATCATTAGTGGAGTGGACACTGACCACAACGTTGCACCACTGGTTGAGTTTGATAGGTAGGTCTCTGTGGGACTGGACCCATTTGGCGTAGGCAGGGTACATCACTGTAAAAAGAAGAGAGAGGTGGTACAGAAACTGTATGACAGTATTAAAATCTGGATACCGCCCAACCCTATGTATGGGTCAGTGTCAATGAGTAAATTTAGAACTGTATGGAAGAGAGACCGGGTAGAAGTGGTGAGCGTCATGGATACAAATATAGTCATGATATACACCTAAACAATAAAGCTTTTGAGACAGAGAAAAGCATCTGGAAATTCAATGCATCAAGTTTACCCTTACGGACTGACAGAAGGTGGGAAGGTGTGTGTCTCTTACCAGTTTCACTAGTGGGTCGGACAGCGATGGGCTCGGCAAGCTCAGTGTTCCCTGACCGTGTTACCCAGGCAACCTGAGGCCAGAAGACACAAACACAGTTAACTTCAAATGTGTCAAATCATTTTAAAAGAAGATCTTCTTGAGCATTCCAAAAAGACAAAATGGTGGTGTCACACACACACAAATCACTGGAGAAGCGAGGACCAGGATTTCCAATAGGGCTCGATACACACTGAAAACACATCTCACCACAAGATGTCAGAACACCCATCACCCCCCCCTCAATACACACACCTCTGGGGCAAAATCAGCTATGTGGGACTTCTCTTTCTCCAGGGCAGCCTGCGAGACGAACATGGGGAAGTAGCAGTTCTCCACACCCAGCTTCTTGATCTCGCGGTCAAAGAACTCCTTGATAGACTCCCAGATAGAGTAGGACCAGGGTCGCAGCACATAGCAGCCGCTCACGTCATAGTACTCAATCATCTCTGCCTTAGTGATCACCTGGAGGGAAGGTGGAGGGCAGAGTTAAGGGTAAATGGGGAGCATGTGAGGAAGTGAAGGGAAACATTATTGACTGGTAAACAAACAAAAAACATCACTTTCATATACAGTGCCTTCAGAAAGTATTTACAGGCCTTGATTCCCCCCCAAATGTTCTTGTCTTACAGACTGAATTTAAAATAGATTTAATTTAGATTGTTTTGCCACTGGCCTACACACAATACCCCATGATGTCAAAGTGGAATAATCAATAAATGAAATAAAACTGTATAAAAAATTAAAAGCTGAAATAAATAAGTTCAGGAGTAAAAATGTGCTTAAAAAGTTGCATAATAAGTTGCATGGACGCAATAATAGTGTTCAACAAGATTTTGAATGATTACCTCATCTCTGTACCCCACACATAAAATTATCTGTAAGGTCCCTCAGTAGAGCAGTGAATTTCAAACACAGATTCAAGACCGTGCATGTCAGAGCAAAAACCAAGCAATGAGGTCGAAGGGATTATCTGTAGAGCTTTGAGTCAGGATTGTGTCAAGACACAGATCTGGGGAACGGAACCAAAACATTTCTGTAGCATTGAAGGTCCCCAAGAACACAGTGGCCTCCATCATTCTTAAATGGAAGAAGTTTGCAACCACCAAATCTTTTCCTAGAGCTGGCCGCCTGTCCAAACAAAACAAACGGTGGAGAAGAGCCTTGGACAGGGGTCACGGCGGTGACCAAGAACCCGGTGGTCACTTACAGAGCTCCAGAGTTTCTCCGTGTAGATGGGAGAACCTTCGAGAAGGACAATCATCTCTGCAGCACTCCACCAATCAGGCCTTTTGGTAGAGTGGCCAGATGGAAGCCACTCCTCAGTAAAAAGGCACATGACAGCCTGCTTGGAGTTTGCCAAAAGGCACCTAAAGGACTATCAGACCATGAGAAACAAGATTCTCTTGTCTGATGAAATTAAGATAACCATTTGGATTGAATGCCAAGCGTAACATCTAGAGAAAACCTGGAACATCCCTAAGGTGAAGAATTGTGGTGGCAGCGTCATGCTGTGGGGATGTTTTTCAGCGGCAGGGACTAGAGAATAGTCAGGGTCAAGGGAAAGATGAACGGCGCAAAGTACAGCAAGATCCTTGATGAAGTCCTGAATGCTCTGGAGCAGGTTCTCAGACTGGGGCGAAGGTTCAGCTTCTAACAGGACAAAGGACCCTAAGCACACAGCTTAGACAAAGCAGGAGAGGCTTCGGGACAAGTCTATGAATGTCCTTGAGTGACCGAGCCAGAGCCCGGACTTGAACGCGATCGAACATCTCTGGAGAGACCTGAAAATAGCTGTGCAGCAACGTTCCCCATCCAACCTGACAGAGCTTGAGAGGATCTGCAGAGAAGAATGGGAGAAACTCCCCAAATAGAGGTGTGTCAAGGTTGTAGCGTCATACCCAAAAAGACTTGAGGCTGTAATCTCTGCCAAAGGTGTTTCAACAAAGTACTGAGTAAAGGGTCTGGAATACTGTAAATGTGACGTTTCATTTTTTTTTTTTTTTCATAAATGTACAAACATTTCTAAAAAACTTTTTTTGCTTTGTCATTATGGGGTATTGTGTGTAGATTAATGAGGGGGAAAAAGTCTATCCATTTTAGAATAAGGCTGTAACTTAAAATGTGGAAAAAGTCAAGGGGTCTGAATACTTTCCGAATGCACTGTATTTGTAGATGGGTACATTTAAATAAGAATAAAAATAGACATGATGATGATGTTGTTATGACAACGACTAGGTTTCAATTTAACAACGTTTACTAAACCGTATTTCCACAATACATGGTTGCCATTGCACTCAGGCCAGGTCCATCAACAGAGACACCCGCGCAGGTGCACTAATAACTGAGTAATAGCACCGTAATAACAGAAATAGGGAAACTTAAATCAGGAATTTAACATTACACTTTGGATCATAAATAAATAAATAAATATCAATACTCCCAGTCACTACAAAGACACAGGTGTCCTTCCTAACTTCGTTGCTGGAGAGTAAGGAAACCGCTCAGGGATTTCACAATAAAAAAAAAACAATAACAGAGTTGAATCTCTGTGATAGGAGAAAACTGAGGATGGATCAACATTGTAGTTACTCCACAATACTAAACTAAATGACCAAGTGAAAAGAAGGAAGCCTGTACAGAAAACAAATATTCCAAAACATGCAAACTTGTTGCAAAACAAGGCACTAAAGTAATACTGCAAAAAATGTGGCAAAGCAAATAACCTTTTGTCCTCAAGGTTATGTTTGGTCACCTTCCTGATCAAGGCCCTTCTCCCCTGATTGTCCTCAATGTTATGTTTGGGGAAAACCCAATACAAAACCTTACTGAGTACTACTCTCCATATTTACAAGCATAGTGGTGGATGCGTCATGTTATGGGTATACTTGTAATCGTTAACTGGGGAATTGTTCAGGATAAAATAGATACGCTCAGAACACCTGATTCTGACCGCTTTCCCCCAGCCGCTGGGGGAAGAATTCACCTTTCAGCAGGACATTAACCTAAAACACAAGGCCAAATCTACACAGGAGTTGAAGAAGACAGTGGATGTTCCTGAGTGGCCGAGTTACAGTTCTGACTTAAATCTGCTTGAAAATCTATGGCAAGACCTGAAAATGGTTGTCTAGCAATGATCAACAACCAATGGTGACAGAGCTCAAATTATTTTTTTAAGAAAACTGGGCAAAGGTGTGGAAAGAATTTTTCTTACACTTTGACAGAGATTTTGTATAGATCATTGACAGAAAATGACAAATAAATCCATTTTAATCCCACTTTGTAACCACTAAATGTGGAAAAGTTTAAGGGATGTGAATACTATCTGAAGGCACTGTATGTACAGTACACGCATACACACTCACCTGAGAGTACCAATCAGCTAGGTTCTCCTCCTTCTTAGCCTCCAGCCCCAGTCTGAATTAGGAAAAGACACATACATCATTAGGGTGATATTTTGCATGAGCAAATGGCAGTGAGAAATTAGCAAAATAACCAATAAATGTGAAATCGATGGGAAGGCATATTATCCAATGCCTTGCATTGTTCATTTTACTTAACCCGGGTTAAATAATCAGCTCCTTAGAACCTACAATGTTACCCAAGTACATTTTCAAATTAAATCACAGTGCAGATTATAGTGAGTTTTAAGTCTTCTCTCTGATCTGTGCTTTTTTGCATTTGGCTTACTTTGTATGATCAGTAGCGGACTGTGCCTATTGGGCCTTGGCCTTCAGAAGCATGGCTCCTAAGTTAATCATCATGCCAAATAGCCTATGTAATTCATTACATTTACACAGCCAAAGCCCTCTCTGGCACAACTCCATATCGCCCGGCTCAAATCAAAACACATTTTATTTGTCACATGCGCCAAATACAACAGGTGTAGACCTAACCGTGAAATACTTACTTACAAGCCCTTAACCAGCAATTCAGTTCAAGAAATATAGCTAAGAAAATATTTCATAAATAAACTAAAGTAAAACATGTAATAGAAAGTTACAATAAAACCGAGTCAATGTGTAGGTAGGGGTAAAAGTGACTATGCATAGATAATAAACAGCAAGTAGCAGCAGTGTAGTAGTCTATAGGTCCTGGATGGCAGGTAGATTGGCCCCAGTGGTATACAGTACGCACTACCCTCTGTAGCGCCTTGCGGTCAGATGCCGAGCAGTTGCCATACCAGGCGGTGATGCAACCGGTCAAGATGCTCTCGATGGTGTAGCTGTATAACCTTTTGAGGATCTAGGGAGCCATGCCAAATCTTTTCAGTCTCCTGAGAGGGAAAAGGTGTTGTCGTGCCCTCTGATTTGGTGTGTTTTGACCATGTTAGTTTGTTGGTGATGTGGACACCAAGGAACTTGAAACTCTCAACCTGCTCCACTACAGCCCCTTCAACGTGAATTGGGGCGTGATTGGCTCTCCTTTTCCTGTAGTCCAGGATCAGCTCCTTTGTCTTGCTCACAGGGAGAGGTTGTTGTCCTGGCACCACATTGCCAGGTATCTGAACTCCCCCCTATAGGCTGTCTCATCGTTGTCGGGATCAGGCCTACCACTGTTGTGTCTTCAGCAAACTTGGTTTTGGAGTCGTGCTTGGCCACACGGTCGTGGGTGAACAGGGAGTACAGGAGGGGACTAAGCACGCACCCCTGAGGGGTCCCCAAAACCAAGAGATATGTTATTGCCTACCCTTACAACCTGGGGGCCGCCCGTCAGGAAGTCCAGGATCCAGGTGCAGAGGGAGGTGTTTAGTACCATGGTCCTTAGCTTAGTGATGAGCTTTGTGGGCACTATGGTGTTGAACACTGAGCTGTAGTCAATGAACAGCATTCTGTTCCTTTTGTCCAGTTGGTAAAGGGCAGTGTGGAGTGCGATGTGGATCTGTTGGGGCGGTATGCGAATATAGAGTGGGTCTAGGGTTTCCCGGGATGATGGTGTTGGTTTTGGAGTTGTGCTAGCCTTTCAAAGCACCACTGACATCAGTGCTTGGGATGATAGTCATTTGCTTTCTTGGGCACAGGGACTATTGGTGGTCTGCTTGAAACATGTAGGTATGACATACTCGGTCAGGGAAAGGTTGAAAATGTTAGTGAAGACACTTGACAGTCGGTCAGCGCATGCTCTGTGTATAGGTCCTGGTAATCAGTCTGTTTGCTTATGGGCTTATACAGCTCGTTGAGTGCCGTCTTAGTGCCAGCATCGGTTTGTGGTGGTAAATAGACGAAAAATAGAAACTCTTGGTAGATAGAGTCTAGTCCAAAAATGTTTTGCGTTCACACGCACGCAACAACAACCTCATCTGGCCACAGCCTGCCATCCCAAATCACTATTACATGCATGAGATCATTCTTTAAAAATGCAATACACTCCCAGCTCATTCAGATCAAGTCAACCACGCAATTACAGCACTTAATTAGTATCAGCTAAAACAAAAAAACTATCGATACACTTTGTAATGCGTTGTTAACTTTTCATAATTGAGCCAACAAGGTTGAAGGCCAAACTTTTAGCTAGCTAACTTAACTCACAATTTTCACAGCATTCAAGCTGCAATAAACAATTTAAAAAACAGTGATAAGTTCAACAGATTTTTTTCAGAATCGATTAGTTTGTTTGCTAGGGGAGTATATAATCGATACTCAAAGTTAGTTTTAGACTAATACATTTGAGTTTTCTTGGCAACACACCTACTTAATCAAGGGTTTTACTTTATTGTTTTTACAATTTTCTACATTGTAGAATAACAGTGTAGACATCAAATCAAAACTATGAAATAACACATATGGAATCATGTAGTAACCAAAAACAATTTTAGATTCTTCAAATAGCCACCCTTTGCCTTGACAGCTGTGCGTGCACACACTTGGAATTGTCTCAACCAGCTTCACCTGGAATACTTTTCCAACAGTCATGAAGGAGTTCCCATATAAACTACCTTTCAAAAGTTTGAGGTCACTTAGAAATGTCCTTGTTTTTGAAAGAAAAGCACATTTTTTTGTCCATTTAAAATAACATACAATTTATCAGAAATACAGTGTAGACATTGTTCATGTTGTAAATTACTATTGTAGCTGGAAACGGCCGCAAACTGTCTCTAACTAGAATAGAAAGAGGAGTGGGAGGCCCCGGTGCACAATTGAGCAAGAGGACAAGTACATTAGAGTGTCTAGTTTGAGAAACAGGCGCCTCTCACAAGTCCTGAACTGGCAGCTTCATTAAATAGTACCTGCAAAACACCAGTCTCAATATCAACAGACTCCGGGATGCTGGCCTTCTAGGCAGAGTTCCTCTGTCCAGTGTCTGGAGTTCTTTTGCCCATCTTAATTTGTAATTTTTATTGGTCAGTCAAGATATGGCTTTTTCTTTGCAGATCTGGCAAAGGAACACAGACACTGGACAGAGGAACTCTGCCGTTGTAAGAGATCTTCAGTTTCTGGAACAGCCTTCATTTCTCAGAACAAGAATAGACAGACGGGCCTCCCGGGTGGCGCAGTGGTTAAGGGTGTTGTACTGCAGCGCCAGCTGTGCCATCAGAGTCCCTGGGTTCGCGCCCAGGCTCTGTCGTAACCGGCCGCGACCGGGGGGTCCGTGGGGCGACGCACAATTGGCCTAGCGTCTTCCGGGTTAGGGAGGGCTTGGTCGGTAGGGATGTCCTTGTCTCATCGCGCACCAGCGACTCCTGTGGCGGGCTGGGCGCAGTGCGCGCTAACCAAGGTTGCCAGGTGCACGGTGTAGCCTCCGACACATTGGTGCGGCTGGCTTCTGGGTTGGATGCGCGCTGTGTTAAGAAGCAGTGCAGCTGGTTGGGTTGTGTATCGGAGGACGCATTACTTTCAACCTTCGTCTCTCCCGAGCCCGTACGGGAGTTGTAGCGATGAGACAAGATAGTAGCTACTACAACAAATTGGATACCACGAAATTGGGGAGAAAAAGGGGAAAAAAAATAAAATAATAGACAGACAAGTTTCAGAAGAAAAGGACAGTTTCTGGCCATTTTGAGCATGTAATCGAACCCATAAATGCTGATGCTCCAGATACTCAACTAGTCTAAAGACAGTTTTATTGCTTCTTTAATCAGAACAGTTTTCAACTGTGCTAACATAATTGCAAAAGGTTTTTCTAATGATCAATTAGATTTTTTTTGTTCAATTCTCACAGGAATGACGGTTGCTGATAATGGGCCCCTGTACACCTACATATATATCCCATTAAATATTCCACTAAACATCAGCCGTTTCCAGCTACAATAGTCATTTACAACATTAACAATGTCTACACTGCGGTCCAACTCATCACAAACCGTCTCAATTGGGTTGAGGTCAGGTGATTGTGGAGGCCAGGTCATCTGATGCAGCACTCCATCACTCTCCTTCTTGGTCAAATAGCCCTTACACAGCCTGGAGGCGTGTTGGGTCATTGTCTTGTTGAAAAGCCAATGATAGTCCCACTAAGCATTCCCAGATGACCACTCCTGGCTAGCGTTTCCATCCCGGAGCATTCATTTTCACAAGTAATTTTCAATAAAGCAATGTTCATTTTAAATATTATTAGGCCTCCTCTGAATGCATTGAAGGCCCTGACGGTATTCCACTGTGTGCAATAACAATTTGAAACATTTATAGGAGCAATGTGTTGAGCTTATTGCGCAGCAGGTCAAACCATACAGGTAAGAATATTATGTTTGCTGCCATACATTTTCTTACTGGTGACCTCAGCAGGAATCGAACCCACTACACTGACGTTTCAAGCGCCAAGCTCTACCAACTGATCATATAGGACCACATCCATTCAGCAGTACACCCCCTATGTTCAACACTCTCTCTCTCTCCCCATCTCTGTCATCTATCCCGCTATCTTCAAATCTTCACTCCATTAAAGTACCAATGATTTCTATTCATCCATCCATCCCGCTCTCTCACCTTGTCTGTTTCTTGGGACCACTATCTCCTCCTCCCCCTGTGCCTCCCAACGAGGCCTCCTTGCCCTTTTCTCCCTTTGGCTGCTTCTTCCCTCCTCCTCCTCCTCCTCCTGCCTGTTTCTCAGACTTGTTCTCTCGGTCCTTGCGGTTCTTGTCCTCTCTGCTCGAGGCTCCAGTGGCAGCCACAGGTTTGTAGTCCTCTCCGGTGAGGGCCTTGTACTGAGTCTTCAGGGCCAGCAGCTGCTTCACGGCACAGTCCACCTGGTCCTGGTGGCATTTTATATTGCGTTATGAGGTCTGCCTGTGGCATTTCATCAATCTACTAGCAATTAGGGTTATCCCTAAATCACAATATAAAGACTTAAATCTGATTAATAATTGTTAGCAAATATTTATATAATAAATGTTATTATTTATAGTTAGCTATACTAGGTACCAGCACCAAAACTCCAGTATTCCTCATCTGAATAGCTTCTCGCCAACACGCTTTCAGCATTTTTGGTCATAGGTTTGCAAAGTGAAATGAAATCCCACTTACCTTAGGAGCCTTCTCTGATTTCAGCTTCCTCACTAGCTCCCCCTTTTGGACAACCTGGGTGAAGAGTGCCTGAGGGGAAGAACCAGACTGGTCCTGGGGGGCGGGGCTAGCCTGAACAGGGGCAGGGCTAGCCTGAACAGGGGCAGGGCTGACAGCTGGGGCCACGCCTGGTTTGTAGTCCTGGCCAGTCGCCTGCTTGTACTCAGCTTTGAGTGACAGCAGCTGCTTGACAGCGGTGTCCAACTGGTCCTGAGGGGGAGGGGACAAAGATAAAAGGGTTTGTGTCACTTTCTTTTAAACTACCAAAAATGAATTAATAAAGCTGTTCATATTATAAAATAAAGAATTTTGCCGATAGAAATGTTGCAATAGAGCAGGCATGATGTCCATTCAATATTTTATGAAGCATTTTATCCAACGCGTGCCTAATGTATGCCAACCTATCATCCCTTCCTGTTGGTCTCACCTTGGGGGCCTTCTCTGTTTTCAGCTTCCTCACCAGGTCACCCTGCTGAGTCACGCGCTCATAGATGCCTGAGCCAGAAGTGGCTGTGGGGGCTGGGTTGCTCTGGACTGGGGCATGAGCAGGGGCTAGGGCAGCTCCTGGCTTGTAGTCGTGACCTGTCACCTGTTTGTACTCTGCCTTCAAGGCTAAGAGCTCCTTCAAGGCAGCATCCACCTGGTCCTTTGTGGAGTGATTGATCAAATACAGAGGTTAGGGATGAAGGAGCTAAAAAATGTATAGAGCAGTTATGAACAGTTGGAGCAAATACAGAGATAACACATAAATAACGGGCTCCCGGGTGGTGCAGCAGTCTAAGGCACAGCATCTCAGTGCTAGAGGCGTCACTACAAACCCTGGTTTGATCCCGGGCCGTATCACAACCGGCCGCGATCGGGGGTCCCATAGGGCGGCGCACAATTGACCCAGCGTCGTCCCGGTTAGGGGAGAGTTTGGCCGGGGTAGGCCGTCATTGTAAAATAAGAATTTGTTCTTAACTGACTTGCCCAGTTGAATAAAGGTGAAATAAATAAATAGGAGTGACGAGTCCATTACAACCTTATAATAATATCCAATACCTGCAGGGTTAAAGTAAAGCGTTAGTGAACACTTCTCCACCTTACCTTGGGTGCTTTCTCAGATTTAAGCTTCCTAACAGTGTCTCCCTGTTTGGTCACACTTTCATATAGGCCTGAGGCAGAGGAGGATGAGGCAGTGGGGGCATTCTTGGCTGGGGCAGCATCAGGAGGGATCATCCCTGGATTGTACTCTTGTCCTGTGATCTGTTTGAACTCAGCTTTGAAAGCCAGCAGCTGTTTGACTGCAGCATCAACCTGGTCCTGGAGAGAACACAAGAGAGAGAGTATAAAAAATAAATGTATCATATATTTTCGGCAGGAAAACCTCAAAACAAAGAAACACATTTGCAATGTTCTATTTGTAGGAACTACAATTGTGGCGGCTATTTCACCTCAGGATTCTAAATGTAATGTCATCAATTAAAAATAAGCCAACAGTAAACATGTCGCCCCCCACGAATTATACAGCCCCCCTGGACAAATATTTAAACTTAAATTGCGTGGATTAATGAAAAAAGTGTTTTTCCTCTCGTTGGAAATCAATACTTGATAGCTCACAATAGGGTTGGGCGATGTCAACTTTTGTCCAATCGTGACAAAGTACCCATAAAACATTATGATACATCGTATCCCCCCCCCTAAAAAGGACCGCTAGCAACAGGAAGGACGAGAGGAATCATGACAAAATATATTTTGGAGCCAGATCATTTTTTTAGTAGCTCTGTTGGGAAATGTGGCGCTAAAGAGGTGTGCCCCCGTGTGTGCGTTATGTGATAAGTTATAAAATCGATACACGAGTAACATAGAATCGGACTACACCGGCTCTGACGCTAATCGAGGCAAACATTGAACCATGAATTAGACGAGATGCATTAGACGGTTCCGGACGACTGTGTGGTCTCACTCTCCGTAGCAAGTAAGAACTTTAAACAAGTTACCATTCACAAGCCCGTAGGGCCATACGGATTACCAGGATGCGTACTCAGCGCATGCGCTGACCAGCTGGCAAGGGTCTTTACTGACATTGTAAACCGCTCCCTGGACGAGTCTGTAATACCTACATGGTTCAAGCAGACCACCATAGTCCCTGTGCCCAAGAACACCTAGGTAACCTGTCTAAATGACTATCATCCCGTAGCACTCACGTCTGTAGCCATGAAATGCTTTGAAAGGCTGGTCATGGCTCACATCAACAGTATCATCCCAGACACCCAGGACCCACTCAAATTTGCATACCGCCCCAACAGATATGATGCAATCTCTATTGCATTCCACATACCACCTGGACAAGAGGAACACCTATGTGAGAATGCTGTTCATTGACTGCAGCTCAGGTGGTGAGGGTAGCAACATGAGCAAAATATTGAGTTTGTCTTGTGGGAACGTAACAATACAAAGTGTTATTTTTGGGGCAAATCCAATACAACACATTACTGAGTACCACCTCTCCATATTACCAAGCATAATGGTGTTTCATTCGAAGACGAACGAAGCTAAGTACAGAGAGATCCTTGATGAAAACCTGCTCAGGAGTGCTCAGGACCTCAGACTGGGGTGAAGGTTTACCTTCCAACAGGACAACGATCCTAAGCAAACAACCAAAACAGCGGAGGAGTGGCTTCGGGACAAGTCTCTGAATGTCCTTGAGCGGCCCAGCCAGAGCCAGGACTTAAACCCGATCGAACACCTCTGGAGAGACCTGAAAATAGCTGTGTAGCGACGCTCCGCATCCAATCAGTGTAATTCCGAACATTCTGGATCTATGGCAAGATGCATCATTCACTAAAGTTTCGTCATAATCAGGCCAGTGGGTGACTAAGATGTAACTAACGTACGTACTAACATTCCAAAAATGTACAGTAGCTACAAATCTGTATTTTTTTTTACCACAACGATACAATAGCATTGCATGTCAGTTTTTTAAGAGTGTTACTGCACCAAATGATAAACAGAAAAATAGACTCAAACCTTGGGAGCCTTCTCGGATTTAAGCTTCCTCACTAACTCCCCCTGCTGGGTGACGCAAGCAAAGGGACAGGAGGCGGAGTCAGAAGAAGGGGATGCTGCCTTCTGAGGGGCGGAGCTAGCGGGCAGGCCCATGCCTGGTTTGTAGTCCTGGCCAGTCAGATGCTTGAACTGGGCCTTGAGTGAGAGCAGCTCCTTCACCGCTTTGTCCACCTCCTCCTTAGGGGCCTTGGTGGTTTTCAAATCGCGCACCTTCTCGCCTTGAGCCACGATGCTTGAGAAAACGGTGCTGGCGTCGCTAGCGGTAGGGGGGGCTGGGGCAGAGACCGGGGCGGTTTTGCACTTGGCTGTGGAGGCGGGCTAAGAGGAGAGGAGACAAGGAGTTAGAATACACGCTCAAGTTGTTTTTTTGTGTCTTATTTCTTGCTCGTTTCACAATAAAAAATATTTTGCATCTTCAAAGTGGTAGGCATGTTGTGTAAATCAACTGATACAAACCCCCAAAAATACATTTTAATTCCCGGTTGTAAAATAGGATAAATGCTAGGGGGGTGAATTATTTTGCAAGCCACTGTACAATAATCAAATCTACATTAATATATAAGAATACAGGGTGCATCTGAAAAATGTGAAGTGATTCAAGCTCTATTTGACTAACAACTGCCTCTCCTATCTGCATTAATCAGAAAGATCATGACAGTTGATAGAAAATTGTCTGGTGAGCATCAGCCATCCTATATCTTTGGACCAGTGCAGATGAAGGGGAGGAGAAAACTAGATGAAACCACCAACCAAACTTTAGATTATTGAGATGAGCCTGTAATTAGTTCCTCTCTCCTTCCCTAATGCAGTGTAACTCTAGTATACTGGTAGGTAACAATACTCACTGTGGTGGCGGCCTGGCTCTTGCTCTTGGAGCCAGCGGTGGGCATCTCCTTGGTGTGGCCGTCGGGGATGTACAGCAGCACACAAGGACTCTCCTTACAGCTATAGGGACTGGGCCAAAACACCAGGGTAACATTACTCATGCTGGCACACTGGAACAATGTAGTAGGGCTTAATTTCACAGAGTCCCTGTGATAACTATTTTGAAAAGGAGTATCCAACCACACCTGGGTTCAAATCTTATTTTGAATAATAATTTTCTTGATTGAGCTTGACTAGAATTGAGCCAGTAGCAGGGTGTTAGGGGCTAAAATGAAACAGTGGTTCTTAATTTCACGAGAACAAGACTTACGCTGAGATAGCTTGTTTTCAAGTGATCGGAAAATGTCAGCGGACTGGTCAATGTTAATCCCTAGTGAAAATTGGCACCAAGTCACCTGTCTGGATACTTGATTTCAACACGTTTTGTCCAATATCTCAAGATAAGGCTTTCATATTGTTATTATATTTTCAGGGCTGATGGAGATAAGAGTTGAGTCAAATAAAAGTAAAATGTATGAAAATAAATTGCAATATTATGCAAATGTTCAATCAATGAGGCAGTACAGTTTACATAATTACAATAATTTAAAATCAATAATTTAAGGTAGGGTAGTCATAACATTAAATCCTTAAATCCTCCGGTCGGAGTGGTGCCAGGAAAATAACCTATCCCCCAACGTCAACAAAATGAAGGCGCTGATCGTGGACTTCAGGAAACAGCAGAGGGAACACACCCGTATCCACAACAACAGGACCGCAGTGGAGAAGGTGAAAAGCTTGAAGTTCCTCTGCGTACACATCACTGACAATCTTAAATGGTCCACCCACACTGACAGTGTTGTGAAGGCAGAACAGAGCCTCCTCAACCTCAGGAGGCTGAGGCCATGGCCCCTAAGACCCTCACAAACTTTTACAGATGCACAATTGAGAGGATCCTGTCGGGCTGTATCACCACCCGATGTCACTCGAAGGCCAAAAAGATCATCAAGGATATCAACCACCCGAGCCACGGCCTGTTCACCCTGCGACCATCCAGAAGGTGGTCAGTACAGGTGCATCAAAGCTGGGACTGAAAGACTGAAAAACAGCTTTTATCTCAAGGCCTTCAGACTTAACTTCTTGGTGACAGGGGGCAGTATTTTCCAGATTAAATGCATGCCCGAATTCAACTGCCTGCTACTCATCCCCAGAAGATAAGATATGCATATTATTAGTAGATTTGGATAGAAAACACTCTTAAGTTTCTAAAACTGTTTGAATCATGTCTGAGTATAACACAACTTATTTAGCAGGCGAAACCCCGAGGACAAACCATTCAGATATTTTTTTTTTGAGGTCACTCTCTTTTCAATGGGTTTTCATTGGGAATCCAGATTTCTAAGGGACCTTATTGCAGTTCCTATTGCTTCCACTGGATTTCAACAGTCTTTAAAAATTGGTTGAGGTTATTCCTTTGTGTAATGAAGAAGTACGGCCATCTTGAACGAGGGTCACTTGAAGTGTACTGTTAGATAGAGGAACGTGACCAGAAAGCATGCTTCGGTTTGTTTTCTTCCTGTATTGAACACAGATCATCCAGTCTTCAATTTGATCTATTATTTATGTTTAAAAAATACCCAAAGTTGTATTACAAAAGTAGTTTGAAATGTTTTGGCAAAGTTTACAGGTAACTTTTGAGATATTTTGTAGTCACGTTGAGCAAGTTGGAACCAGTGTTTTTCTGGATCAAACGCGCCAAATAAATTGACATTTTGGATATATAATCGGTGGAATTAATAGAACAAAAAGGACCATGTGTGATGTTTATGGGACATATTGGAGTGCCAACAAAAGAAGCTCGTCAAAGGTAAGGCATGAATAATATTTTTTATTTCTGCGTTTTGTGTCGCGCCTGCAAGGTTGAAATATGATTTTTCTCTTTGTTTACGGAGGTCCTATCCTCAGATAATAGCATCGTTTGCTTTAGCCGAAAAGCCTTTTTGAAATCTGACATGTTTGCATAGCGTCCCACATATCCCAGAGAGGTTCAATAGCAATCACTTGCCAGCTACCACAGTTACTAAACCCTGCACATTAGAGGCTGCTGCCCTACATTCATAAACATGGAATGACTGCTCACTTTAATAATGTCTACATACTTCTTTACTCATTTCATATGTATGTACTGTATTCTAGTCAACTTTATTTTAGTCAATGCCACTTCGACATTGCTCGTCCTAATATTTATATATTTCTTAATTCCATTTATTTTAGATTTGTGCGTTTCGTGAATTGTTAGAAACTACTGCACCGTTGGAGCTAGACCCGCAATAACATCTGCTAAATATGCGTATGTGACCAATAAAATTAGAGTTGATGCTTCATGCAAAAATGAAAGTTTGTTACAATTTATGAAATTAGAATGCAACTGTTTATACTACTTCAATTCCAATCTTATTGGTTACATACACAGATTTAGCAGATGTGCATTTCGCTACACCCGCAATAACGGCATAAGCTAATTAGTATGTACGGAATAAATAAATAAAATACAGCATGTTAAGCCCAGAAAATGTGTAGTTTTGTCACAACACAGATGTCTCAAGTTGGGGAGCTTTGAGGGAGTGTGCAATTGGCATGCTGACTGCAGGGATGTCTACCAGAGCTGTTGTCAGATAATTTATTGTTATTTCTCTACCATACACTGAGAATTTGGCAGTAAGTCCAACCGGCCTCACAACCGCAGACCACTGATATGGACGAGCGGTTTGCTGACGTCAACATTGTGAACAGAGTGCCCCATGCTAGTGGTGGGGTTATGGTACGGGCAGGCATAAGCTACGGACAATTGTATTTCATCGATGGAAATTTGAATGCACAGAGATACCGTGACTAAATCCTGAGGCCCATTGTCATGCCATTCATCAGCCGCCATCACCTCATGTTTCAGCATTATAATGCACGGCCCCATGTCGCGCAAGGGCCTGAACAAAATCCCTGGAAGCTGAAAATGTCCCAGTTCTACCATTGCCTGCATACTCACCAGACATGTCACCCATTGAGCCTGCTTGGAATGCTCTGGATAGACAGGGTCCCACTTCCCACCAATATCCAGCCATTGAAGAGGTGGGAACAACATTCCACAGGCCACAATCAACAGCCTGATCAACTCTATGCGTAGATGATGTGTCGTGCTGCATGAGGCAACAGATGCCCATTTGTAGTCCCAGTCATGTGAAATCCATAGATTTGGGCCTAATTAATTGGTTTCAATTGAGTGATTGTACTGCATTCCAGTTCATATAAGGCCATCTTTGAAATTGTTGCGTTTATATTTTTGTTCAGTATAGTCTGCGAATTGTGACGTTCCATTCACTTCAAAGGGAAATGTAGAATGTATTATTACAATTACAAGCAGGTGACCTAATAACCCAATACCCTATCTTTTTCACTATCTCTGAAGCATGCAACAAAAATTATCCAGTAATAGTAAAAAATAAATAAAATTAATACCTGCACATATAAATTCAGTAAAAAAAGAAACATCCCTTTTTCAGGACCCCGTCTTTCAAAGTTAACTCTTAAAAATCCAAATACTCCAAAAACTTCACAGATCTTCATTGTTTCTCATGCTTGTTCAATGAACCATAAACAATTACTTAACATGCACCTGTGGAACGGTCGTTAAGACACACAGCTTACAGACGGTAAGCAATTAAGGTCACAGTTATGAACACTTAGGACACTAAAGAGGCCTTTCTACGGACTCTGAAAAACACCAAAAGAAAGCTGCCCAGGGTCCCTGCTCATCTGCGTGAACGTGCCTTAGGCATGCTGCAAGGAGGCATGAGGACTGCAGATGTGGCCAGGGCAATAAATTGCAATGCCCGTACTGTGAGACACCTAAGACAGCGCTACAGGGAGGCAGGACAGACAGCTGATTGTCCTCACAGTGGCAGACCACGTGTAACAACACCTGCACAGGATCGGTACAGCCGAACATCACACCTGCAGGACAGGTACAGGATGGCAACAATAACTGCCCGAGTTACACCAGGAACGCACAATCCCTCCATCAATGCTCAGACTGTCCGCAATAGGCTGAGAGAGGCTGGACTGAGGGCTTGTAGACCTGTTGTAAGGCAGATCTTCACCAGACATCACCGGAAAACGCCACCTATGGGCACAAACCCACAGTCGCTGGACCAAACAGGACTGGCCAAAAGTGTTCTTCACTGACCAGTCGCGGTTTTGTATCACCAGGGGTGACAGTCGGATTCGCGTTTATCGTCGAAGGAATGAGCGTTACACTGGGGCCTGTAGTCTGGAGCGGGATAGATTGGAGGTGGAGGGTCCGTCACGGTCTGGGGCGGTGTGTCACAGCATTATCGGACTGAGCTTGTCATTGCAGGCAATCTCAACGCTGTACATTATAGGGAAGACATCCACTTCCCTCGTGTGGTATCCTACCTGCAGGCTCATCCTGAAATGACCCACCAGCATGACAATACCTCCAGCCATACTGCTCGTTCTGTGCGTGATTTCCTGCAAGACAGGAATGTCAGTGTTCTGCCATGGCCAGCGAAGAGCCCGGATCTTAACCCCATTGAGCACGTCTGGGACCTGTCGGATCGGCGGGTGAGGGCTAGGGCCATTCCCCCCAGAAATGTCAGGGAACTTGCAGGTGCCTTGGTGGAAGAGTGGGGTAACATCTCACAGCAAGAACTGGCAAATCTGGTGTAGTCCATGATGAGGAGATGCACTGCACTACTTAATGCAGCTGGTGGCCACACCAGATACTGACTTACTTTAGATTTTTACCCCCTTTTGTTCATGGACACATTATTCAATTTATGTTAGTTACATGTTTGTGGAACTTGTTAAGTTTATGTCTCAGTTGTTGACTCTTATGTTCATAAAAATATCTACAAAAGTTAAGTTTGCTGAAAATAACCGCAGTTACAGTGAGGGGACGTTTCTTTTTTTGCCGAGTTTAGCTTAAATCGCCATCAGGAAGTTGACAGTAAAAAAAATTCAGGGCATTAAGACCAGAAAAATTAAGCCCTCCCCACACACCAACGGGGCGTTTCTCTCTCTCACAAATCAAATATCAGTATCTTGGTGCATTATTAATATGGTACTCAGTGCAGCAAGGGTGACTTATATGGTCATAAGTGTACAGTGCAAACATGAGCAGTAGCAGCATTGGTAAAAGCTTTATATACACTTTTTCGCTTACTACATGATTCCATATGTGTTTTATCACAGTTGATGTCTTCACTATTATTCTACAATGTATAAAATAGTCAAAAGAAAAACCCTTGAATGTCCAAACTTGACTGGTACTGTGTGTGTGTGTGTGTGTGTGTGTGTGTGTGTTGACAGTTATACACACACACACACACACACACACAGTACCAGTCAAGTTTGGACATTCAAGGGTTTTTCTTTATTTTTTACTATTTTATAGATTGTAGAATAATAGTGAAGACATCAAAACTGTGAAAATGTAGTAAGCAAAAAAAAATCAAAGTAGCCACCCTTTGCCTTGTTCAACTTTGCACACTTTTGGCATTCTCTCAACCAGCTTCATGAGGTAGTCACCTGGAATGCATTTCAATTAACAGGTGTGCCTTGTTAAATAGTTCATTTGTGGAATTTCTTTCCTTCTTAAAGCATTTGAGCCAATCAGTTGTGTTGTGACAAGGTATACAGAAGATAGCCCTATTTATTAAAAGACCAAGTCTATATTATGGCAAAAACAGCTCAAATAAGCAACGATAAATGACAATCCATCATTACTTTAAGAAATGAAGGTCAGTCAATCCGGGAAATGTCAAGAACCTTGAAAGTTTCTTCAAGTGCACTCGCAAAAACCATCAAGTGCTATGATGGAACAGGCTCTCATGAGGACCGCCACAGGAAAGGAAGACCCAGAGTTACCTATGCTGCAGAGGATAAGTTCATTGGCGTTACCAGCCTCAGATTGCAGCCCAAATAAATGCTTCAGAGTTCAAGTAATAGACACATCTCAACTGTTCAGAGAAGACTGTGTGAATTTGGCCTTCATGGTCAAATTGCTGCAAATAACCCACTACTAAAGGACACCAATAAGGAAGTAGAGAATTGCTTGGGCCAAGAAACAAGAGCATTCGACATTAGACCTGTGAAAATCGGTCCTTTGGTCTGATGAGTCCAAATTTAAGATGTTTGGTTCCAACCGCTGTGTCTTTGTGAGAGGCAGAGTAGGTTAACGGATCATATTCGCATTTGTGGTTCCCACCGTGAAGCATGGAAGAGGTGGTGTGATGGTACTGTGCTGGTGACACGGTCAGTGATTTATTTAGAATTCAAGGCACACTTAACCAGCATGACTGCCACAGCATTCTGCAGCGATACACCCTCCCGTATGGTTTGCGCTTGCTGAGACTATCCCTTGTTTTTCAAAAAGGACAATGACCCAAAACACACCTCCAGGCTCTGAGGGGCTCTTTGAACAAGAAGGAGAGTGATGGAGTGCTGCATCAGATGACCAGGCCTCCACAATCACTCGACCTCAACCCAATTGAGATGGTTTGGGATGAGTTGGACCGCAAAGTGAAGGAAAAGCAGCCAACAAGTGCTCAGCATATTTATTTGATTTATTTAACCCTAATTTTAACAGGTAAATTGACTGAGAACACATTCTCAATTACAGCAACGACCTGAGGAATAGTAGTAGTATGTAGTAGTAGTATGTGGGACCTCCTTTAGGACTGTTGAAAAAAAAGCATTCTTCATGAAGCTCATTGAGAGAATGCCAAGTGTGTGCAAAGCTGCCATGAAGGCAAAGGGTGGCTACTTTGAAGAACCCAAAATATATTTTGATTTGTGTAACTATTCTTCGGTTACTAGATGATTCCATATGTGTTATTTCGTAGTTTTGATGTCTTCACTATTATTCTACAATGTATAAAATCCCTTGAGTAGGTATGCCCAAACTGTTGACTGGTTCTGTACTGATGTACTGGAAAATGAAGAAAATATAATAAATAAAGTGTACAGTGCCATATGCTTAAGCATTGAAGAATGTACACTATGGAGCAAGGGGACACCCTTGAACACGTACCAGGGGTGATAGAGTACATATAATTGGGATTAAATAATCTTGAACAAAAAGCAGGTTAACTATTTACCTATTATTAACAGTTAGGCTACATATCACAGTTATGTTGTATTCAGTACCAGCACAGCCTAACTCAGAAGGATACTCTAGCGTAATAACATAGATTACTTCTAAGGTAGGCCTACACCTGAGTTGTGTTACATTGTAATGTTATATTTTCTGTTGATGAGAGGATAAACTATACCATTTCCATCAAATAATTAGCCTAGGCTGAGACTAGATTGAGCTGCTTGCCTGCCACCTGCACAGCAAGATAGATGGGACACATTTTCAATTCACTGGTATTTCTGTTTTTATCGATTGTAGGTCTGTAGCTACTGAATTCTGGTAGTTTACCACTTGAAAAAATTAAACCATCAATCACAACATTTGCCGCTGGCACAATAGTGTTACCTCAGCAAACAGCGGCAAACAAAAACTCCCTTGCACAGCTAACTAGCATCTCATCTTGAAAACGGGTGGTGACATGTGAATTTGGAGCCCAATTTCTCCTTATTTTTATTGGTCACACAAGTTATGGCACTTCATATAAGTAAGGGTAGTTTTAGGGGTATTCAGATACAAGACAAAGAGATAAAATGTTCACAATTGGCTGACGACACCAGAATTTGTTTTTGAAAGATCATAATGATGTCAAGAAAGCTATTGAGTGTATTAATGCCTTCACACATGTATCAGGTTTATCTCTGAATATTAGGAAATGTAAATTATTTGCGTTGAAAAGATGCGACTGAAACTCAGTATGTAATATCCCTGTAAAAGATGTGATCACATATCTTGGTATTACAGTTAGCAAAGATCAGAAAGGGTCAACTTAAATTTCTCTCCTTTTGTAGAGAAATTTGGAATGAGATTTAACTCCTGGTTATTAAGAGATCTTTCTTTATCTGGACGTGTACTGTTGTCAAAATCTGAAGGTCTGTCCAGATTAGTTTATACCTCCCTTGCCTCTGTCAGTAACTAAAATGGTTGATACTAAATTATTTTACTTCATATGGAGGAATAAACCTCATTATTTTAGAAAAGCGGTAATATGTAGCACCCAAGGTGAGGGAGGGTTGAATGCTCTGGATTTTAAAACCTCTAATATAATATTTAAGATTAAATGGATACAAAACTATTTAAGAAATAAGGATTGCATCTGGAATATCATCCCTAATTTAATATTCCAACAAATTGGTGGTCTAGAATTCTTACTGAAATGCAACTTTGATATGGCTACTAAAATCCCTATTAAGCTTGCAAACTTTCATAAACAAGTACTTCTAACTTGAACCTCATGTACAAACACAATTCTTCCCCTCATAGGTAATACAATCTGGAATAATAAAGACATAAAATACAAAAACAAGTCTGTTTTTCCAGAACTGGTTTGACAACAACATTATTTGGGTTAAACAATTATTGAATAATGATGGACAACTATATTATCCAGAATTTATTAGAACACACAATGTTACATTCACTCCAGAGGAGTATCAAATTGTTGTTAGAGCTGTCCCTAAAGGTGCTATTCTTCTTTTAGGAGAATATAACAGTACTCCAAGTGCAACTGTTGAGGATTTTGTAGCCTCAATACAACTAGAAGGAATTGACATTTTAAACGGTAAATGTAATAACATGTATTTAAGGAAACGATGTCAATATGTTACTATTCCCTCTGCTAAAATGTACTGGAATGCAGCCCTAGGACAAGTGAACTGGAACAAAATGTCCTTGCTATTTGGTACATTTTGCATATCTAATAAGGTGAAAGAAGTATCATACAAACTCATTCATAGAATCTACCCTATAAAGACCTTTATTACACACAGATTTAAAATAGCCATTGATAACAAATGTGTATTTTGTGATTGTGACCCAGAGACTCTTGACCATTTCTTTTGGGACTGCGCTTATGTCAGAAGATTTTGGTGTGAGTTAGAAGATTTTAAAGACTGATATGTTTTATTTTGAACCAAATGATATGGACCCCGATTTAACTTTCATTGTTAACTTGTTTATCTTTCATGGAAGATTCTTTGTCCATAAAATGAAGTGGGCAGAGAACAAACTCCTTTTCACATTATTTAAGGTAGAATTGAAATATTATTTTGAAATTATCAGTAAACGTAAAAACAAAAAAGCAATACGCACCATAAAAGTATTTAACAAATAGAAATTGAAAATGAATCTTGATATGTAATACCCCTGTCTGTTAGATTTATGTACTGTTATTTGTATATTTATGTTTTTTTGTATTCGAGTTCATAATAAAAAAAAATAAAAAATAAAAAAACATTACAGTGAATTTGGAACAATCCCTGACAAGCCACACACCAAAATGCAGCTACGAAGCTCTACTTTGTAACCTCCTATGTTTTTCTATGTCTCTGTTGGACAGAAGCAAAGGAAAAAAGTTTTACCCTCAGGACTTCCCCATACTTGTTGGCAATACAATGTCACATCGATCTTACTCTGGTGAGGAATACTAATCTCGAATATGAAGACACCGATTTCACGTTTCCTAAAAAAAGGCTGTCCCCCAGAATTGAATGTTCTTAGCACGTCACTTGCTTTACATTTGGGCTCATATTGTGTAAATATCATAACATACAGTTTTGGGATATATATATCTTCCCCTTTCCTCGCCAATTTCTTGATATCCAATTGGTAGTTAGTCTTGTCCCATTGCTGCAACACCCGGAACGGACTCGGGAGAGGTGCAGGTCGAGAGCTGTGTGTCCTCTGATACACAACTCAACCAAGCCGCATTGCTTCCTGAAACACTGCTCGCTTAACCCGGAAGCCAGCCGCACCAATGTGTCGGCGGGAACACCGCCCAACTGGTAACTGTGTCAGCGTGCATGACATTTAGATATATATGGACGGAATTAATCGAACAAAAGGACCAATTGTGATGTTTATGGGACATATTGGAGTGCCAACAAAAGAAGCTCGTCAAAGGTAATGCATGTTTTATATTTTATTTCTGCGTTTTGTGTAGCGCCTGCAGGGTTGAAATTTGCTATCCCCTTTGTTTTTCTGCTGGTGCTATCATCAGATAACAGCTTCTGCTTTTGCCGAAAAGTCTTTTTTAAATCTGAGATGTTGGCTGGATTCCCAAGGAGTGTAGCTTTAATTGAGTATCTTACATGTGTGATTTAATGAAAGTTTGATTTTATATCTTTTTTTATTTTTTTTTTATTTGTCCTGCTGCATTTTCCCTGTTTTTTTCCCCAAGTGAGACGCAACTGTCCCGCCTATCCGTATTAACTTCCACATTCATGTTCTCAAATTATTTATGTATTTTGAGACCACATTATTGACATGTAGTGAAAACTGATTTATCACAGCTGTTTATTTTATTTTATTTTTTATTTATTTCTCTCCTAGTGTCCAATGTTTGTCGAATCACCTAACACCCTACCAATAGAACAATCCCCAAACTTCAAACCCTGCCGATCTGAGAGTCCAGGCAGCGTAAAGCAAATGCTCAAAGTATTTCAAAGAGCATTTGAACCCAGGTCTGCGTCCAACCATCCTTCTATCCATTGAACTCACCATTCACCCACGCATCCCTCCCAAAACTGGTAAAAATGAATGAAGACCTTGCAGAGAAGATAGGACAAACCTGATTGGCTCGTAGGGCTGGTCACAGATGTAGAAGCCCCGCCTTTGCAGCTGGATGATGTCACCCTTCTTCAGGTCCTTCAGACATGGGTCTCCCAGCATCTTCTCCTCCAGCTGAGAAAAAGCAAGGATGGGAGAGGGGAACCCTGTTCAGTCTTCAGGAAGGATTACAAGTGATTTTTCATACTGGTCAATGATATCTGCTCTAATCATAATAATGATCTTTACTAACTACTTAAGCCCTTCTTGTAACAGTTTAGCACACATCACATGCACACACTCCCTCATACATACCGCATAGACAACCACAGGCTTGACCCATCCACACACCCACCTTGCTCTGTTTGTTGATGTATTCCTTGAAGTCGTCCTCCTTGCCCATGACGGGCTTCGTGATGAGGTGCTGGTAGTTGACACAGACTGTGGGCAGCAGGGGGGCGAGGGGGGTCTCGGCCAGCCACGTGATCTTGGTGGTCTTCTTGAAGTCCTTGTTTTCCAGGTTCAGCTTGCCCTCCAGGGAGGTGACCTTACCGCTGGGATCTCTGGATCACACAGCGATAGAGATGAGGGGATAATAGTTAAGGAATTGAGATATTTATTTTCTTCCTTCTACATTTGGTAAAATTTCACTTAAGCCTTTTTAATGCGATACATCAGTTACACACACACACACACACACACACACACAGAGAGAGAGAAGACAGAGACAGAGAGACGAGTTACATAGTGTATCTATGCCAGTGATCCTAGTTGTGATCCCAGCTTCTGGAAAGCCACAGTTCAATATGGTGTTTCACTGCTGCACTGATAATGTAGCTTTCTGGGACTGGGTGAACACTTGCCAAGGCAAGCCCTCTTGATTAACTTCTTGTAAAAAGTTGCACGTCCAAAAATCTATTCAACTCACTTGTGGATCTTGGTGATGATGATGTTGCCCCAGTTGATGAAGGTGACCGTCTCTCCCTCGGTGAAGGTTTCTGCATCCGCCCCCTCCACCAGCACCCTGGGTCCGTACCACACAGCCTTCATACCCACCTCTGTGTTCTGGGAGGGTTCAAAAATACGTTTGCCAGGTTTAGTTGCTGATGTTATGTTGGATTGACTATATTTGGTTGGTTTGGCAATTTATTTGGGTATATTGGTAAGGCAAGGGGTTTTCAAACTTTTCTTGCCCAGGGACCCCTGCCCAGGCAAATTGGCAACCCCCATCATATATAAGTTAGCAGAAATATATGTCTCGTCTTATCAGTTAAATGATGGCAAGTATAAGTAAACAACATTTTAAAATGAATACATTTGGAAGATAATTTCCATATTTTGATTCCACAGTTCATTGGAAGAGGATGTCTAAATTCTAACAGTATGAGCTGGAAAAGGTATCTTGGTGGCATAAAGGACATTACGCCGTTTTAAAGCTAATTTCCTGCAATTCTATGCATTTTGCCATGGCTAATGCTATGTTCCTCTGCTCAAACATAACAAATCACTAGGCATGTGCACTGAATGCACAGGTTTTGGAATTTGCAATTCTCTGACTGTCTAATTGATTGTTAGTTATAAATATGTTATAATATACACACAATACATTACCAAAAGTATGTGGACACCTGCTCCTCAAACATCTCATTCCAAAATCGTGGGCATTAATATGGAGTTGGTCCCCCTTTGCTGCTATAACAGCCTCCACTCGCTTTTCACTAGATGTAGGAACATTGATGCAGGGACTTTCAACCACAAGAGCATTAGTGATGTTGGGCAATGATGTTGGGCGATTAGGACAGGCTCGCAGTCTACGTTGACTCTGTGTCAGGACTCTGTGCAGGCTGTAAGTTCTTCCACACCGATCTTGATAAACCATTTCTGTATGGACCTCGCTTTGTGCACAGGGACATTGTCATGCTGAAACAGGAAAGGGCCTTCCCCAAACTGTTGCCACAAAGCTCCCGAGTGGCGTAGCATCTTAGTGCAAGAGGCGTCACTACAGACCCTGGTTCGATCCTGGGCTGCATCACAACCGGCCGTGATCGGGAGTCCCATAGGGCGGCGCACAATTGGCCCAGCGTTGTCTGGGTTAGGCCGGTGTAGGCCGTCATTATAAAATAATCTGTTCTTAACCTTTTTGGCATAGGGAGCAGCATTTTCACTTTTGGATGAATAGCATGCCCAGAGTGAACAGCCTCCTACTCTGTCCCAGATGCTAATATATGCATATTATTATTAGAATTGGATAGAAACACTCTGAAGTTTCTAAAACTGTTTGGATGATGTCTGTGAGTATAACAGAACTCATATGGCAGGCAAAAACCTGAGAAAAATCCAACCAGGAAGTGGGATATCTGAGGTGTGTAGTTTTTCAAAGCTTGGCCTACCGAATACACAGTGTCTATGGAGTCAAGTTGCAAACTTAACTTATAAAAAACAATCAATCAATCATAATCACTAGTTACACATGGTTGATGATATTACTAGTTTATCTAGCGTGTCCTGTGTTGCATATAATTGATGCGGTGCGCATTCGCGAAAAAGGACTGTCGTTGCTCCAACGTGTACCTAACCATAAACATCAAAGCCATTCTTAAAATCAATAGACAGAAGTATATATTTTTAAACCTGCATATTTAGCTAAAAGAAAGGTTAGCAGGCAATATTAACCAGGTTAAATTGTGTCACTTCTCTTGCGTTCATTGCACGCAGAGTCAGGGTATATGCAACAGTTTGGGCCGCCTGGCTCATTGCGAACTAATTTGCCAGAATTTTATGTAATTATGACATAATATTGTTTATGACTTCAAGCCTATCAACTCCCGAGATTAGGCTGGTGTAACCGATGTGAAATAGCTAGCTAGTTAGCGGGATGCGAGCTAATAGCGTTTCAAACGTCACTCGCTCTGAGACTTGGAGTAGTTGTTCCCTTTGCTCTGCATGGGTAACGCTGCTTTGAGGGTGGCTGATGTCGATGTGTTCCTGGTTCGAGCCCAGGTAGGAGCGAGGAGAGGGACGGAAGCTATACTGTTACACTGGCAATACTAAAGTACCTATAAGAACATCCAATAGTCAAAGGTATATGAAATACAAATCGTATAGTGACAAATAGTCCTATAATTCCTATAATAACTACAACCTAAAACTTCTTACCTGGGAATGTTGAAGACTCATGTTAAAAGGAACCACCAGCTTTCATATGTTCTCATGTTCTGAGCAAGGAACTTAAATGTTAGCTTTCTTACATGGCACATATTGCACTTTGACTTTCTTCTCCAACACTTTGTTTTTGCATTATTTAAACCAAATTGAACATGTTTCATTATTTATTTGAGCCTAAATTGATTTTATTGATGTATTATATTAGTTTAAAAAAAGTGTTCATTCAGTATTGTTGTAATTGTCATTATTACAAATACATTTTAAAAAATTGTCCGATTAAATCGGTATTGGCTTTATGGTCGTTATCGGTGTTGAAAAATCAGAATCGGTCGACCTCTACTATGCGCTTTAGCACCCTGAGCTGTTGTTGCTCCTAGTTGATGCCACTTCACAATAACAGCACTTGCAGTTGATCAAGGCAGCTCTTGCAGGGCAGAAAGTTTTACGGACTACGTGCTTCAGCACTCTGCGGTCCTGTTCTGTGAACTTGTGTGGCCCACTACTTCGCAGCTGAGCCGTTGTTGTTCCTAGATGTTTCCACTTCACAATAACCGCACTTACAGTTGACCAGGGCAAAAATTGAATGACCTGACTTGGAAAGGTGGCATCCTATGACGGTGCCACGTTAAAAGTCACTGAGCTCTTCAGTAAAGCCATTCTACTGCCAATGTTCGCTATGGAGATTGCATGGTTGTGTGCTCAATTTCATACACCTGTCAACAACGAGTGCTGAAGCGCGTAGCACATAAAAATCTTCTGTCCGTCCTCGGATGCAACACTCACTACTGAGTTCCAAACTGCCTCTGGAAACAATAAACGTTAGTCGGGAGCTTCATGAAATGGGTTTCCATGGCCGAGCAGCCGCACACAGCCGCAGCCGAGTATTATTAATATCACCTCCCGTCTGATATCTTAACTTTCCCTATGCCACAAAATCTATATAAAAAAAGGTAGAAATGGCATGCTTTAGGGCATTAAAATGTACTGCGACTGGATAATCCCTGTCGTTTATCCTGATTGAACTTTTATGTTCACTGATTCTCTGTTTGAGAGAACGAGAGGTTTTACCTACATAGCACAGCCCACATGTACATTTAATCATGTAGATAACATGGGTGGTGGAGTGCATAATAATTTCATATATTTGGATCCATTTTCCTGTATGTGGGTGGCAGAAATATTCACACTTCATCATATGCACTGTGTGCTTCCTCTGCATTATTTGCTACCATTTGGAGGGCGTATTTTATTTTGTGGCTGGCAGTTGTCATGAACCAATTTATCACGTAAATTGTGACCTGTCCTCTACACAATAAGTGGTGGATTCTTAAATTCAGCTGGCAAAGCTGGGTCCGATGATAAAATAAGCCAGTGTTTCTTGACAGCATATCCCACTTTCCACGAGTTCAAAGTATAAGTGTTGGTGAACATTACAGAGTGTTCTTTAGCTCTCGTGGGCCTTTTTTTGTAGCAGTTCATCTCGTGTTTTCCCTAATGCCAAATTAAGAGCTTCATCCACACATTGTGGAGAGTAGCCTCTTAGAAACCTATTGGCATCTCCGCTGCTTTTTCTAGACAATCCTCTGTGGAGTGGCATATACGGCGGAGTCTGAAAAACTGTCTTGGAAGTCCTCTTTTTAATTGTTCAGGATGGAACCTGTCCCCCTGTAATAGTATAAGTATTTCTGTCCATTTCTTTTCTATACAGAGTTGTAAACAGGGTTCCATATGATTTCTCAATCCACATAGAGGTAATTAACCCGTCAATAGTGAGTTTGAGATTGGGGTCAATGTCATTGAGTAATGCCATGAAGTCTGGCAGCTCTTCTCCCGTTACTCCCCATTTACAAAAAATGTTAATATATCCACACCACTTCAGGGCTTTATTTAAAAATAGGTTTTAGTTTTCATTGTTAAAACGTTCTTTAAAAAGACCCAAAGTTTAGCATAACTCGGAGCGAATGTGGAATAGTTGTCAAAAATATTCAGCCGGGCCTCCCGGGTGGCGCAGTGGTTAAGGGCGCTGTACTGCAGCGCCAGCTGTTCCATCAGAGTCCCTGGGTTCGCGCCCAGGCTCTGTCGTAACCGGCCGCGACCGGGAGGTCCGTGTGCGCTAGCCAAGGTTGCCAGGTGCACGGTGTAGCCTCCGACACATTGGTGCGGCTGGCTTCCGGGTTGGATGCGCGCTGTGTTAAGAAGCAGTACGGCTGGTTGGGTTGTGTATCGGAGGACGCATGACATTCAGCCTTCGTCTCTCCCTAGCCCGTACGGGAGTTGTAGCAATGAGACAAGATAGTAGCTACTACAACAATTGGATACCATGAAATTGGGGAGAAAAAGGGGTAAAATTAAAAAACATATATATAATAATAATTAAAAAAAAAAAATCAGCCAGCTCAAGAATAAAGTTTGTTGGTGGGAATTCATTAGTATCTCGGTCTCTCAAATAGTGAGCTAGGGCTGCCAGCCCCCCCGTATGGAATGCTGGAATGCTAGACTAAACATCTAATGTGACTAAAATACAGTCTTCTGTTAAACCCGTTATTGGTGAAATCTTGTTTATGATAGTCTTTCACATATGACGGCAATGCTTGCACATGAGATTTAATAAAAGAGTCTGAAGTTCGACAATGGTTCTAGCATTGAGCCTATTCCTGCAACCACTGGTCTGTCTGGATAATTGCCTTGTGTCTTAGGTTTGTGTCATTTCGGCAAAATGTACAGGCATGGACTTATGGCACATTTGCAGCAAAGGTATTCATATTCAGGTTTTGAGATAAGGTTGTTTAATATATGCGCTAATCTGGAGCCCTATCCTTTGGGAACACCTGTGTGGGATCAAAACTCAGTTTTCTATCTCTTTTTTGGAGAGGTTAATAACCGCGTCCTGCTGTCACTCCGTGTCCACGGCCTGTGCTCCTGGTCCCCTCTTTGACCACTTGCCTCTCCTACATCGTTTATTTTCTTTTGTGGAGCCTTGTTGTGCTGCTTTCGGGCTAGAAAAACAGTGTGTGTGACTTCAACCTCTTACTTCCTTCGACACATGTTCAACAATTAATAGCATTAAATCTAAAAAAGAACATTTGTTGAGGATTTCATTCAATTTCTGAACGAAAGCTGTCGTTTTTCCCTATTGTAGGCTCCTTCTGTATTCTCATATAATAAATAAAATAGAAAATATAATTTATATTTGCGCACATGCAGATATTCTGTGTTGAGCGGTTAACAAAGGAACAGGTACTCCTATATGCTTTATTTAGAGTTATTTTTGTAACAGTTGTGATACAAATGTTGGGCTATATGTTTTGATTTTTAGTACATTCTAAGGCTGCATAAGGCAACTAATGAAGATTTGAAAAAAAGTTGCATGAAAGTCAGGAGCTCCGCTATTTTTTTGCGCAGGCTGTACACACTTCATCAGTTCTCATTCACAATATGACAAGCACTTAATAATTCCTCTAATTTCTGGCTGTATCCCCTTTTGTGGCAGTAACGCCCCCTAAAAAAAATCCATGCCATTTGCGGCCAATGGCCGTTGTGCCCTTGGGCTGAATATAATTGTAATTCCATTCTCCCGGCTGCGTTCCGAGACACCTCTCACTTACATGGCTCTCTGTCAAGTGATGGGGTCTCTCACAGGCTACAAGTGACCGCCAAACATCGGGGACGCAACGGCGCGCATCCTCATCCAATTCCAAGGCGCATTCACAAGTGATAGGCTAACAGTCACCTATTACACTATTCTTGATTGAATCTCATCTTTACGTGTGGAATTCGTTTTGATTTGGAATGGACCATTATCATGCACCTGTCCCGAAACAGGGGTCACGGTAAAAAAAAAAGACATGTCATCTATGCAGTTAAAGAGTGAATGGAGGACGCTTTTCCCGTGGTTCATTTTCATGCCAGCCTGGTAGGCTATGCTGCTGTTGTAAAGAGAAGCAATGTGCACAGAAAAGTTGATGAAATAAATATAGTAGGCCAAGCCTACAGAAAGTTGATGGGACCTTCTTAAGAGGCATGAATTACATGTTTGTCCTCAACAATCTACACACAACAACCCATAATGACATGTTGAAAATAGGTGTAGACATTTTTGCAAATGTAACAAATAAGTATCCAGATCACTTGTTATGAGACTTGAAATTGGGCTCAGGTGCATCCTGTTTCCATTGATTATCCCTGAGGTGTTTCTGCAACTTGGAGTCCACCTGTGGTAAATTCAATTGATTGGACATGATTTGGAAAGGCACATACGTCTATATAAAAAGCTCTCATGGTTGACAGTGCATGTCAGAGCAAAAACCAAGCCATTTCAAAGGAATTGTCCAAAAACGCCACAGAATTGGGGAGAAAACAGGGTAAGTAAAAAATAGAACTTGGTCACCAACAGAGCTCCAGGGTTCCTCTGTGGAGATGAGAGAACCTTCCAGAGAGACAACCACCTCTGCAGCACTCCACCAATTCAGGCCTTTATGAAAGTGGCCACATGGAACAACTTCTCAGTAAGGCACATGACAGCCAACTTGGAGCTTGCCAAAAGGCACCTAAAGGACTCTCAGACAATGAGATGAGAAATAAGATTATCTGGTCTGATGAATCCAAGGTTGAGCTCTTTGGCCTGAATGCCAAGTGTCACATCTGGAGGAAACCTGGCACCATCCCTACGGTGAAGCATGGTGGGGGCTGTTTCATGCTGTGGGGATGTTTTTCAGCGGCAGGTACTGGGAGACTCGTCAGGATCGAGGGAAAGACGAACAGAGAAAATAACAGAGATCCTTGATGAGAACCTGCTCCAGAGCGCTCAGGACCTCAGACAGGGGCGAAGGTTCACCTTCCAACAGGACAACAACCCTAAGCACACAGCCAAGACAACGCAGGAGTGGCTTCGGGACAAGTCTCTGAATGTCCTGGAGTGGCCCAGCCAGAGCCCGGACTTGAACCAGATCTAACATCTCTGGAGAGACCTGAAAATAGCTGTGCTGCAACGCTCCCCTTCCAACCTGACAGAGCTTGAGAGGATCAGCAGAGAAAAATGGGAGAAACTCCCCAAATACAGGTGTGCCAAGCTTGTAGCGTCATACCCAATTAGACTCGAGGCTGTAATCGCTGCCAAAGGTGCGTCAACGAAGTACTGACTAAGGGTCTGAATACTTCTGTATATGTGATATCAGTTTTTTACAAAAAATTCTAAAAACGTGTTTTTGCTTTGTCATTATGGGGTATGTGTGTAGGTTGATGAGAAGAGAAAAACATTTATTTTAGCATAAGGCTGTAACGTAACAATGTGGAAAAGGGGGTCTGAATACTTTCCAAATGCACTGTATACAGTTCAATAGATTTTCTGCATGCTCCCTATCTGGTTTTGGTTGTTTAAATTGGCATGATTTTTCCATCCCAAAACTTTCCACTTTTACGACCTGCCTAAAAATTTAACACAATTATTATTATTATTTTTTAACATCCCTCCATATTAAAAGGGATAGTTTAAGATTTTGGCAATGAAGCCATTTATCTACTTCCCCAGAGTCCGATGAACAGGACCAGCTACTGTGCTGCTGGCATCAATTTAATTACGCTTTTTTGCCAACGTTTACTGACACCAGTTCACCAATTTATCACCAATTTACCAGCTATGTCTATCGACAATTGTTGCAGTTACATCATGAACAATCTATTGAAATGGTTACTTGCATAGAGTCTATTAGACATGTATCTAGCTAAACAAAGAACCATAATCCCAACTCATGACATTATTACCCTGCATGAATCTGCAGGTGGCTAACCAACCAGGTTCAATGTTAGCTTGCTAATGTTAGGATATAACTAACAAAGCAAATGGCTCTGAGAAAGGAATAAATATGACTACACAGATCATACACGTAACATTAGCAAGCGAGCCAGCCATCCAGCCAACATTAGCTAACAGTACACCAACTTGAAATTAAAATTAGAAACGTGTAATATCTGAAAATGTAGCTAGCTAGACTATCTTACATCATGGATGGACACTTCAAACTGTCACGGATGCCATGGTTGCCCTTAGTTTGAAGATGTAATCCAGAGACCGGTGTTTTCTCCAGCTATCATACTCTAATTCCACTGATTTCAGAACTCAGTCCCCCAGAAAGTGGAGAGCAACACTTATGCAGTTCTACTAAGTGATATGTTTTTAAAAACTGCGTTAGAAAGGATTACCTACACATACTGACCAGTTCAAATAGACAGACGCGTGCGACATGGTAGACCAATCCAAACTAATCTCTTGGCACTCATTATCTCAGCCAATCATGGCTAGTGGGAAGGTTGTTGGCTTTTTCTGTGGCTGAACCAACTAGGCTCGTAATTTAACAATTGTATTCGTATTTACAGATGGCATACACGTTGGTTATTAAGGAACATGAAAGTTCACATGTTCCCGAAGGCATTTCTGCCTCTCAAAAAAAACGTGTGAAGCACTAACACGCGACATACGCCTAGTTTCCTGAAATGAGTCACAAATACAATTGTGGACTGCAGTTTAGAAACCCCTCAATTAGGCTATTCATTATGGCAAGATTTAGTTGGTTGATTATTTACTTCTCATCACATCCTCAACTTGACTTGTGGGGGGGGGGGAACTATCCATTTTAGCATTGTCAGAGTAATATACACATCATGCTTTGGCTGCTGAACACTAGATAAGAATGCAATACTTCTATCTAGTCAGGGTGTGTCCAAAATTATACCCTAATCCCTATACCATGCACTACTTTTGGCCAGGCTTTGGTAGTATAGGAGTACACATCATAGGGAATAGGTTGCCATTCCATAAACAAGAGTGGAAATAACAGTCAATGTACCTTGGGGTGTTTGACGGCCATCTTCATCTCCTCTGGTGCTTCAGGGATGACAACGGGGACGGAGTAGGATCCTGACAGGGCTGTGTATCTGGGCGCCACTGGGTCGACAACCTACAGACACATGGGAGAGGTTCATTATTGCAATGGTGTCCTGTGTAGAGACAGAAATTCTCATTCAATATCCTGACTAAACACATAGGACATTTCAATTGGACCGGAGTGCAGGGATGAGAGAGAAAAGGATAGAAAGTAGTTTGAGAAGCCAGTTTTCAGTATGCATTGCCAACAACACAGACAACGGGGAAAAGAAGACCCATTCTGAAAGGAAATCTGCATCCAATGGCCATGAGGTGGTGAAGTCCCTTCAATTTTTCACATCCTGTAGCCTATTCAAAACAGACCCTTAGAATACCCTGCTTTCATGATAAGACAGATATTTCAGTGCCAAAGGTTTTGCTTATTGGAGTTTATTGATCCTAGTTGTCATGTAGGTAGGGGTAAAGTGACTGCATAGAAAATAAACAGCGAGTAGCAACAGTGCAAAAACAAAGGGGGAGGACAATTTTTTTAGCCTTCTTCTGACACTTCTTCTGACACTGCCTGGTATAGAGGTCCTGGATGGCAGGACGCTTGGCCCGAGTGATGTACTGAGTGATATACTGGGCCATACGCACTACCCTCTGTAGCACCTTGCGGTCAGATACCGAGCAGTTGCCATACCAGGCGGTGATGCAACCGATCAGGACGCTCAATGGTGCAGCTATAGAACTTGGAGGCTCTGGGGACCCATGCCAGATCTTTTCGTTGTCAGTGATCATGCCTACCACTGTTGTGTGGTCAGCAAACTTAATGATGGTGTTGAGAGACATGCACGCACCCCTGAGGGGCCCCGTGCTTGGCCACGCAGTCGTGGGTGAACAGGGAGTACAGTAGGGGACTAAACACATACATTTAAGGGAACCCTTGTTGAGGACCAGCATGGCAGATGTGTTGTTGCCTTCCCTTACCATCTGGGGGCGGCCCATCAGGAAGTCCAGGATCCAGGTGCAGAGGGAGGTGTTTAGTCCCAGGGTCCTTAGCTTAGTGATGAGCTTTGTGGGCACTATGGTGTTGAATGCTGAGCTGTAGTCAATTAACAGCATTCTTCTTTTGTCCAGGTGGGAAAGGGCAGTGTGGAGAGCGATTGAGATTCTGTGGATCTGTTGGGCCGATATGCAAATTGTTGTGAGTCCAGGGTATCTGGGATGATGGTGTTGTGAGCCATGACCAGCCTTTTCAAAGCACTTCATGGCTGCCGACGTGAGTGCTACGGGTCGATAGTCATTTAGGTAGGTTACCTTCGCTTTCTTGGGCACAGGGACTATGGTGGTCTGCTTGAAACATATAGGTATTACAGACTCGGTCAGGGAGAGTTTGAAAGTGTCAGTGAAGACACTTGCCAGTTGGTCCATGCATGCTCCGAGTACACATTCTGGTAATCCGTCTGGCCTCACAGCCTTGTGAATGTTGACCTTTTTTAAAGGTCATGCTCACATCGGCTACGGAGAGTGTGATCACACAGTCATCTGGAACAGCTGGTGCTCTCATGCATGCGTGCACCATCATGCACATGTTAATTTTGTCTATCCCCACCAGACGCAGGTTAAAATACCTAAACCAACTATATTAGTTGGGGGACAGGTCGAAACATTCATGGACATTTAGCTAGCTTGAGGTTGCTATCTAATACGTCCTGGGAGAAACGTTGGGTTGTTATTTAACCTGAAATGTGTATGGTATGTTTTTTGCTTTTTCTTGGTAGACATTTCACCCAACTTGAGTCACATAATCGTGTTCTCTACTCCGACAATTACTTCCCATATAAAAAGGGGAAACTTAGTTTTTAGTTCTTTGATTAATCTCTCCTCGTTCATTCTTCTTCTGTGGATTTAATACGGCGGTTGGCAACCAACTTGACTGGAATGCGGACCACATTCATCTATCACCCACCCACGTGGTTTAGTATGCTCGAAACAACCAATGAGTAGACGGGAGAGGTAGGACTTGCAGCCTGTAGACCCACAAGAGCAGTTTGGATGAAATGTTTGAATAACATGTAGGTGTACATCTATTTTGCAACGCTCGCACACACAAGGCTGGCGGTTTGGTCAGCATGTGATGTTTGGGAACAACACATTAAGTGACACTGCATATATTCAAGCAGAGTACTGTCTGCATCATGTTATGGGTATGCTTGTAATTGTTAACCAGTTGCATCTCTAGGGGCGCTATTTCATTTTTGGATAAAAAACGTTCCCGTTTTAAGCGCGATATTTTGTCACGAAAAGATGCTCGACTATGCATATTCTTGACAGTTTTGGAAAGAAAACACTCTGAAGTTTCAGAATCTGCAAAGATTTTGTCTGTAAGTGCCCCAGAACTCATTCTACAGGCGAAACCAAGATGATACGTCAAACAGGAAATGAGCAGAATTTCTGAAGCTCTGTTTTCTAATGTCTCCTTATATGGCTGTGAATGCGACAGGAATAAGCTTAGACCTTCTGCCATTTCCCCAAGATGTCGGCAGCATTGTGACGTATTTGTAGGCATATCATTGGAAGATTGACCATAAGAGACTACATTTTCCAAGTGTCCGCCTGGTGTCCTGCGTCGAAACTGGTGCGCAAAGCCATGTGCAAGTATTTTTCCATTTGATTGAGAGGAGAAACCATGCTTCCACGAACGATATATCATCGAAGAGATATGTGAAAAACACCTTGAGGATTGATTCTAAACAACGTTTGCCATGTTTTCAGTCGATATTATGGAGTTAATTTGGAAAAAAGTTCGTGTTTTGAGGACTGAATTTTCGGGGTTTTTTGGTAGCCAAATGTGATGTACAAAACGGAGCTATTTCTAATACACAAAGAATCTTTTTGGAAAAACTGAGCATTTGCTATCTAACTGAGTCTCCTCATTGAAAACATCCGAAGTTCTTCAAAGGTAAATGATTTTATTTGAAGGCTTTTATGTTTTTGTTGAAATGTTGCGTGCTGGACGCTAACGCTAATGCTAACGCTAAATGCTACACTAGCTAGCTACTTTTACACAAATGATTGTTTTCCTATGGTTGAGAAGCATATTTTGAAAATCTGAGATGACAGTGTTGTTTACAAAAGGCTAAGCTTGAGAGATGGCATATTTATTTCATTTCATTTGCGATTTTCATGAATAGTTAACGTTGCGTTATGGTAATGAGCTTGAGTCTGTATTCACGATCCCGGATCCGGGATGGGGAGATCAGAAAGGTTAAGGACTGGGGAGTTTTTCCAGGATAAAAAAATAAACGGAATGGAGCTAAGCACAGGCAAAATCCTAGAGGAAAACCTGGTTCAGTCTGCTTTCCACCAGACAGAGATGAATTCACATTTCAGCAGCACAATAACCTGAAGCACAAGGCCAAATCTACTCTAGTGTTGCTTCCCAAGAAGACCGTGAATGTTACCGAGTGGCCGAGTTACAGTTTTGACTTAAATCTACTTGTGCCTGGTGGAAAGCAGAAAAAAAAGGTTCTCATCTACGATTTTACTTGTGCTTAGCTCTATTCTGTTTTTTTTATTCCCCAAATAATCCCTAGTCCTTGCATATGACAAGCATACCCAAAACGTGTAGCCACCACACAAATGCAGTGCATTCGTAAAGTATTCAGACCCTCTGACTTTTCCCACATTTTGTTATGTTACGTCTGCTAAGATGGCGCCCACTCAGCTAAGACGGTGCCAACAGAGAAGGTCACCTTGCTTCAGGTCCTTAGGAAACTGCTGTAATTAGTTTTTTAAATGTATTATTTCTTAGTCCAGAAAATCTCAAGTGGTATTACATCTTTACATTTGTGTGTATATAAAGGTAGTCGTTGTGAATTTGTTAGATTACTGCACTGTCGAAACTAGAAGCATAGCTACACTCACATTAACATCTGCTAACCATGTGATCAATAACATTTGATTTATTCTAAAACTTCTCTCATCAATCTACACACAATACCCCATAATGTCAAAGCAAAAAAATATATACAAAAATAAATAAACTGAAGTGTGTTCTGACCCTTTACTCAGTACTTTGTTGAAGCAAACTTGGCAGCGATGACAGCCTCGAGTCTTCTTGGGTATGACGCTACAAGCTTGGCACACCTGTATTTGGGGCGTTACTCCCATTCTCCTCTACATATCCTTAAGCTCTAACAGTTAGGATGGGGAGTGTGGCAGCAGAGGATGTACATAACAGCCTTATTCTAAAATATATATATATTTGTTTATGTATCCTCAAATTTACACACAATACCCCATAATGACAAAGAGAAAACAGGTTTAGATACTTGCTAATTTAAAAAAAAAAAAAAAAACAGAAATACCATATTTACCTAAGTATTCAGACTAATTTATGAATTTAAAAAACTATTTAAATCCTTTTCGAATTATGATGAAACGTAACAAAAAAATGTGGGGGGAAAAAAATCAAGGGGTCTGAATACTTTCCCGAATGCACTGTATGAAGAGCAGTACTCAGTGATGTGTTGTATTTGCCCCAAACATAACACTTTGATTTCAGGATATAAAGTACATTTCTATGCAGTTGGCTTTAGTGCCTTGTTGCAAAGAGGATGCATGTTTTGGACTATTTTCTATTCTGTACAGGCTTTTAGGTTAGTATTGTGGAGTAAGTACCTAAAATGTCAGTTATTTTAGTTTTTTTTGGGGGGGGGGGGGGGGGTTATTGTAATTGTCGGCAACATTTCCAATCCCCCATAAATACACATATAAAATCAGCCAAAAAGAAAACGGCCCTTTTTCAGGACCCTGTCTTTCAAAGATTTGGATTTTTACGAATTAACTTCAAAGATCTTCATTGTAAAGGGTTTAAACACTGTTTCCCATGCATAAATAATTAATGAACATACACCTGTGGAACGGTCGTTAAGACACTAACAGCTTACAGACGGTAGTCAATTAAGGTCACTGTTATGAACACTTAGGACACTAAAGAGGCCTTTCTACGGACTCTAAAAAACATCAAAAGGAAGATACCCAGGGTCCCTGCTCATCTGTGTGAATGTTCCTTAGGCATGCTGCAAGGAGGTATGAGGACTGCAGATGTGGCCAGGGCAATAAATTGCAATGTCCGTACTGTGAGACACCTAAGACAGCGCTACAGGGAGGCAGGACAGACAGCTGATCGTTCTTGCAGTGGCAGATCACGTGTAACAGTACTTGCACAGGATCGGTATATCTGAACATCACACCTGCGGGACAGGTACAGGATGGCAACAACAACTGCCCGAGTTACACCAGTAACACACAATTACTCCAGGAACACACAATTACTCCATCAGTGCTCAGAATGTCCGCAATAGGCTGAGAGAGGCTAGACTGAGGGGCCTGTAGGCCTGTTGTAAGGCAGGTCCTCACCAGACATCACCGGAAACAACATCGCCTAGGGGCACAAACCCACCGTCGTTGGACCAGACAGGACTGGCAAAAAGTGCTCTTCACTTACGAGTAGCGGTTTTGTCTCACCAGGGGTGAAGGTCGGTTTTGTGTTTATCGTCGAAGGAATGAGCGTTACACTGAGGCCTGTACTCTGGAGCGGGATCAATTTGGAGGTGGAGGATCCGTCTGAGGCAGTGTGTCACAACATCATCGGACTGAGCTTGTTGTCATTGCAGGCAATCTCAACGCTGTGCGTTACAGGGAAGACATCCTCCTCCCTCATGTGGTACCCTTCCTGCAGGCTCATCCTGACATGACCCTCGGTATGACAACGCCACCAGCCATAATTCTTGTTCTGTGTGTGATTTCCTGCAAGACAGGAATGTCAGTGTTCTGCTATGGCCAGCGAAGAGCCTGAATCTCAATCCAATTGAGCACGTCTAGGACCTGTTGGATCGGAGGGTGAAGGCTAGGGTCTTTCCCCCCAGAAATGTCCAGGAACTTGCAGGTGCCTTGGTGGAAGAGTGGGGTAACATCTCACAGCAAGAACTGGCAAACCTGGTGCAGACCATGAGGAGGATGCAGTACTTAAGCACTGCAGTACTTAATGCAGCTGGTGGCCACAGCAGATACTGACTGACTTTTGATTTTGACCCCACCCCTGGTTCAGGGACTCATTGTTCCATTTCTGTTAGTCACATGTCTGTGGAATTGCTCAGTTTGTGTCTCATTTGTTGAATCTTATGTTCATACAAATATTTGCTGATGTTTGCTGAAAATAAATGCAGTTGACAGTGAGGAAGTACATTTCTTTGCTGAGTTTATATTATTAAAAAAGGAATGAACTGCAGAGATCTACAGCTGAGGTGGGAGACTCTGTCCATAGGCCAACAATCAGTCGTATATTGCACAAATCTGGCCTTTATGGAAGAGTGGCAAGAAGAAAGCCATTTCTTAAAGATATCCATAAAAAGTGTTGTTTAAAGTTTGCCACAAGCCACCTGGGAGACACACCAAACATGTGGAAGAAGGTGCTCTGGTCAGATGAAACCAAAATTGAACTTTTTGGCAACAATGCAAAACGTTATGTTTGGCGTAAAAGCAACACAGCTCATCACCCTGAACACACCATCCCCACTGTCAAACATGGTGGTGGCAGCATCATGGTTTGGGCCTGCTTTTCTTCAGCAGGGACAGGGAAGATGGTTAAAATTGATGGGAAGATGGATGGAGCCAAATACAGGACCATTCTGGAAGAAAACCTGATGGAGTCTGCAAAAGACCTGAGACTGGGACGGAGATTTGTCTTCCAACAAGACAATGATCCAAAACATAAAGCAAAATCTACAATGGAATGGTTCAATAATAAACATATCCAGGTGTTAGAATGGCCAAGTCAAAGTCCAGACCTGAATCCAATCGAGAATCTGTGGAAAGAACTGAAAACTGCTGTTCACAAATGCTCTCCATCCAACCTCACTGAGCTCGAGCTGTTTTGCAAGGAGGAATGGGAAAAATGTCAGTCTCTCGATGTGCAAAACTGATAGAGACATACCCCAAGCGACTTACAGCTGTAATCGCAGCAAAAGGTGGCGCTACAAAGTATTAACTTAAGGGGGCTGAATAATTTTGCACGCCCAATTTTTCAGTTTTTGATTTGTTAAAAAAGTTTGAAATATCCAATAAATGTCGTTCCACTTCATGATTGTGTCCCACTTGTTGTTGATTCTTCACAAAAAAATACAGTTTTATATCTTTATGTTTGAAGCCTGAAATGTGGCAAAAGGTCGCAAAGTTCAAGGGGGCCGAATACTTTCGCACGGCACTGTATATTTTGTATTTGAGATTCTTCAAACCAGCCACCCTTTGCCTTGATAGCTTTTCACACTCTTGGCATTCTCTCAACCAGCTTCATGAGGTAGTCTTTGCATTTCAATTAACAGGTGTGCCTTGTTAAAAGTGAATTTGTGGAATTTCCTTATTAATGCGTTTGAGCCAATCAGTTGTGTTGTGACAAGGTAGGGGTTGTATACAGAATATAGCCCTATTTAGTAAAATACCAAATCCATATTATGGCACTAACAGCTCAAATAAGCAAAGAGAAAAGACAAAGGTCATTCAATCCGGAAAAAAAACATTTCATAGTTTTGATGTCTTCACTATTATTCTACAAAGTAGAAAAGAGTACAAAATTAAGAAAAACCCTGGAATGAGTATATTGGTTCAAACCCAAGACGACTTTAGGCTGGAATCACTGCAAAAGGTGCTTCAACAAAGTACTGAGTAAAGAGTCTGAATACTTATGTAAATGTAATCCGTTTTTATTTTTAATACATTTGCAAACATTTCTAAAACCCTGTTTTTGCTTTGTCTTTATGGGGTTGTGTGTGTAGATTGACGGGAAAAAACTATTTAATACATTTTAGAATAAGTCTGTAACGCCTTCTTTGTAGTGACTGGGTGTATTGATACACCATCCAAAGTATAATTAATAACTTAACCATGCTCGAAGGGATATTCAACGTCAGCTTGTTTTACCCATCTAGCAATAGGTGCCTTTCTTTGTGAGGCATTGGAAAACTTCCCTGGTCTTTGGGGTTGAATCGGTTTTAAATTCACTGCTTGACAGAGGGACCTTACAGATAATTGTACGTGTGGGGGACAGAGATGACGTTAAACACTATTTTGAGTCCATGCAACTTAAGCACATTTTTAGGCTTGCCATAACAAAGGATTGAATACTTTGACTCAAGACATTTAAACTTTTAATTTGATTGAATTTATAAATATTTCTTAAAACATTATTCCACTTGGACATTGAGGGGTATTGTGTGTAGGCAAGTGACAAAATCTCACTTGAATCCATTTTAAATTCAACAAACTGTGGAAAATTTCAAAAGGACTGCGAATACTTTCTGTATACTTATACAGGCACTGTAGACATTTATTTATTTTAAATTTATTCGGTAATATGATCATAATGATCAATACTTTATATCTACGTACTTTAAATAATTTTTCATTTTTGAGTGGCAGCCAACAGGACAATGCAAATTGCTTTTGAGAATGTTTTAGTTTGTGTAGCGTACTTGTAGCCCCCACCCAACAACAAAAAATGTTTAAAATATATACAAATTTGGTTAAACAAAAAAGGTAACACACTGTCAAACCCAGTAATGATGTCATTCACAAGCTTTGCACAGAGTCAGTTGGTTCGGTGAAGGAGATCTGAGGCAGGGTTAGTTTTCATTGGGACTAAGTGTTAAAGATGAAAATCAGCATATTCTGCGTTATGGTCACAATCAAAGTACTAGGGTAGTGAACTGATTTTAGCATTAGCTGTAAGCTATCAAGGAAAGTTAGCCCCCAAAGCTGTATCTTCTTGCATTGAAAATAAAGTGTTCTAGCTTTATGGACATTGTGTGGCGAACAGTAAATAACAGTTCTACATGCCGAGGTGCATTACTCAAGTGTGTTAACTTCTAGGCAGAACGAGTGTGGAGCTAACATGACACAGCCCAGAATCCCAGTGCAGTGGTTCCTTGTCAGGACAGGTTAGAGAGCAAGCACTAGCAATGAGTAAGTGGAACAGACAAGAGATATACGCGGTGAGCTCGTGCTAAAGGGGGACATCAGCTGCGCTGACTCAATCAGTATCCAACATGACACATTTCATAAAAGTACCGAAAGAAACCAATTCTAGTACCAAACCGTTTTTTATGTTCTGACATCGAAAAAGTACTTTAGTTCTGGTACACTGTGCAGCACTATAAAGCACATAGATGAAGGGGTGGAGGGAGGAAGCGAGGGAGTGGAGGAGTAAGAAGAGTACCTTGATACAGCTAATTGGCAGCTTGGAAACAGAAAGAGTGAGATGCAGTTCAATGTCAAATACATGAGGAAGCGCGAGAGAGAAGAGGTTCAGCGAGGGCAAGAAAAAGTTCAGGCAGGATGGGGTAGGGTTACATGTATGTCAATCCATCCTCCCCACCACACACCCTCTCCTCATCGCAGATACCACAAGCTTAAAGGAGAAACAAATGTTTTCCCTAGCTATGACATACATACAGTTGAAGTCGTAAATTTACATACACCTTAGCCAAATACATTTAAACTCAGTTTTTCACAATTCCTAACATTTAATGCTAGTAAAAATTCCCCGTCTTAGGTCAGTTAGGATCACCAGTTTATATTAAGAATGTGAAATGTCAGAATAATAGTAGAGAGAATGATTTATTTATTTAATCACATTCCCCAGTGGGTCAGAAGTTTACATACACTCAAATAGTATTTGGTAGCATTGCATGGAAATTGTGTAGCCTTCCACAAGCTTCCCACAATAAGTTGGGTGAATTTTGGCCCATTCCTCCTGACATAGCTGGTGTAAGTGAGTCCAGTTTGTAGGCCTCCTTGCTCGCACACACTTTTTCAGTTCTGCCCCAAAAAATTCTATGGGATTGAGGTCAGGGCTTTGTGATGACCACTCCAATACCTTGACTTTGTTGTCCTTAAGCCATTTTGCCACAACTTTGGAAGTATGCTTGGGGTCATTGTCCATTTGGAAGACCCATTTGTGACCAAGCTTTAACTTTCTGACTGATGTCTTGAGATGTTGCTTTAAAATATCCACATTATTTTCCTTCCTCATGAAGCCATCTATTTTGTGAAGAGCACCAGTCCCTCCTGCAGCAAAGCACCCCCACAACATGATGCTGCCACCCCCATGCTTCACGGTTGGGATGGTGTTCTTCGGTTTGCTGGCCTCCCCCTTTTTCCTCCACGGTCATTATGGCCAAACAGTTCTATTTTTGTTTAATGAGACCAGAGGACATTTCTCCAAAAAGTACGATCTTTGTCCCCGTGTGCAGTTGAAACCATAGTCTGGCTTTTTTACGGACGTTTTGGAGCAGTGGCTTCTTCCTTGCTGAGCGGCCTTACAGGTTATGTCGATATAGGACTTGTTTCACTGTGGGTATACAGCTCTGGAAAAAATTAAGAGACCACTGCAAAATTATCAGTTTCTTTGGTTTTACTATTTATAGGTATGTGTTTGGGTAAAATTACAATTATTTTATTTATATACTGACAACATTTCTCCCAAATAAAAACATTGCTATTTAGAGCATTTATTTGCAGAACATATAAACTGGTCAAAATAACAAAACAAAAAAATGCAGTGTTGTCAGACCTTGAATAACGCAAAGTAAATAAGTTAATATTCATTTTTAAACACAATACTTGTGTTAACTTAGGAAGTGTTCATAAATCAATATTTGGTGGAATAACCCTGATTTTCAATTAATTAAATTCAATTAATTAATTAAAGGTTTCATGGGTCTTGGCATGCTCTCCCCCAGTCATTCACACTGATGTTGGGTGACTTTATGCCACGCCTGGCGCAAAGACTCAAGCAGCTCGGCATTGTTTGATGGCTTGTGACCATCCATCTTCCTCTTGATCACATTCCAGAGGTTTTCAATGGGGTTCAGGTCTAGCCATAACAGGGTCTTGAACTGGTGGTCCTCCATCCACACCTTGATTGCCCTGGCTGTGTGGCATGGAGCATTGTCCTGCTGGAAAAAACAATACTCAGAGTTGGGGAACATTGTCAGACCAGAAGGAAGCAGGTTTTCTTCCAGGACAATCTTGTACGTGGCTTGATTCATGCGTCCTTCACAAAGACAACTGACGAATTCTAGCCTTGCTGAAGAACGCCCAGATCATCACCGATCCTCCACCAAATTTCACAGTGGTTGCAAGACACTGTGGCTTGCAGGAATCTCCAGGTCTCGCACAAAATTTGGTGAAATTTGGTGGAGGATCGGAGATGATGGGTGCTTCAGCAAGGGGCGGCAGGTAGCCTAGTGGTTAGAGCGTTGGACTTGTAACCGAAAGGTTGGAAGATCGAATCCCCGAGCTGACAAGATACAAATCTGTCGTTCTGACCCCCTGAACAAGGCAATTAACCCACTGTTCCTAGGCCGTCATTGAAAATAAGAATATGTTCTTTAACTGACTTGCCTAGTTGAATAAAAGGTTAAAAAAAAGGTCTGGAATCGGGCAGATTTGTCTTTGTGAAGGACGCATAAATCAAGCCACGTTCATTTACAGAGTACATTGTTGAAGCACCTTTGGCAGCGATTACAGCATCGAGTCCTCTTTTGTATGATGCTACAAGCTTGGCACACCTGTATTTGGAGAGTTTCTCCCATTCTTCTCTGTAGATCCTCTCAAGCTCTGTCAGGTTGGATGGGGAGCGCTGCTGCACAGCTATTTTCAGGTCTCTCCAGAGATGTTCGATCGGGTTCAAGTCCGAGCTCTGGCTGGGCCGCTGAAGGACATTCAGAAACGTGTCCCGAAGCCACTACTACTGGCTTGTCTTGGCTGTGTGCTTAGGGTCATTGTCCTGTTGGAAGGTGAACCTTCGCCCCGGTCTCAGGTCCTAAGCGCTCTGGAGCAGGTTTTCATCCAGGATCTCTGTACTTTGCTCCATTCATCTTTCCCTCGATCCTGACTAGTCTCCCAGTCCCTGCTGCTAAAAAACATCCCCACAACATGCTGCCACCACCACGCTTCAACGTAGGCAGTTTTTCTCCAGATGTGACACTTGGCTTTCAGGCCAAAGAGTTTAATCTTGGTTTAATCAGACCAGAAGATCTTGTTTCTTATGGTCTGAGAGTCCTTTAGGTGCCTTCCGGCAAACTCCAAGTGGGCTGTCATGTGCCTTTTTACTGAGGAGTGGCTTCCGTCTGGCCACTCTACCATAAAGGCCTGACCGGTGGAGTGCTGCAGTGACGGAAGAACCTTCCCAGAATGACATCCATCTCCACAGAGGAACTCTGGAGCTCCCTGACCTAGGCCCTTCACCTGTTGCTAAGTTTGGCCAGGTGGACAGCGCTAGGAAAAGTCTTGGTGGTTCCTAGCATCATCCACTTAAGAATGGAGGCCACTGTGTTGCTGGGGACCTTCAATGCGGCAGAAATATTTCGGTACCCATCTCCAGATCTGTGCCTTGATAGAATCCTGTCTCGGAGCTCTATGGACAATTCCTTTGACCTCATGGCTTAGTTTTTGCTCTAACTTGCATTGTCAACTGTGGGACCTTCTATAGACAGGTGTGCGCCTTTCCAAATCATGTCCAATCAATTGAATTTACCGCAGGTGGACTCCAATCAAGTTGTAGAAACATCTGAAGGATGACCAATGGAAACAGGATGTACCTGAGCTGAATTTCAAGTCTCATAGCAAAGGGTCTGAATACTTACATAAATAAGGTACCTGTTGTTTTTTTTATACTCTTTTCTCTGTATACATCAATGATGTCGCTCTTGCTGCTGGTGATTCTCTGATCCACCTCGACGCAGACGAAACCATTCTGTATACTCCTGGCCCCTCTTTGGACACTGTTAACTAACCTCCAGATGAGCTTCAATGCCATACAACTCTCCTTCCGTGACCTCCAACTGCTCTTAAATGCAAGTAAGACTAAATGCATGCTCTTCAACCGATCGCTGCCCGCCTGTCCAGCATCACTACTCTGGACAACTACAAATACCTAAATGTCTGGTTAGACTGTAAACTCTTCTTCCAGACTCACATTAAGCATATCCATTCCAAAATTAAATCTAGAATCGGCTTCCTATTTCACAACAAAGCATCCTTCACTTATGCTGCCAAACATACCCTCGTAAAACTGACCATCCTACCGATCCTTGACTTCAGCGATGTCATTTACAAAATAGCATCCAACACTCTACTCAGCAAATTGGATGCAGTCCATCACAGTGGCATCCATTTAGTCACCAAAGCCCCATTTATTACCCACCACTGCAACCTGTACGCTCTCGTTGGCTGGCCATCACTTCATATTCGTCGCCAAACCCACTGGCTCCAGGTTATCTAAGTCTCGCCTTATCTCAGCTCACTGGTCACAATAGCAGCACCCACCCGTAGCACGCGCTCCAGCAGTTATATTTCACTGGTCATCCCCAAAGCCAACACCTACTTTGGCTGCATTTCCTTCCAGTTCTCTGCTGCCAATGACTGGAACGAATTACAAAAATTACTGAAGCTGGAGACTCATATCTCCCTCACTGACTAAGCACAAGCTGTCAGAGCAGCTCACAGATCACTACACCTGTACATAGCCCATCCAACTACCTCATCCCCATATTGTTATTAATTTCTTTGCACCCCAGTATCTCTTCTTGCACATTCATCATCTACACATTATCACTTCAGTGTTTAATTACTTCGCCACTACGGCCTATTTATTGCCTTACCTCCCTAATCTTACCTCATTTGCACACACTGTATATAGATTTTTATATTGTGTTAGTGACTGTACTTTTGTTTATCCTATGTTTAAGTCTGTTGTTTTGGTCGCACTGCTTTGCTTCATCTTGGCCAGGTCGCAGTTGTAAATGAGAACTTGTTCTCAACTAGCCTACCTGGTTAAATAAAGAAAGAAATATACACATTTGCGAAAATGTCTAAAAACCTGTTTTCGCTTCGTCATTATAGGGTATCGTTTGTAGATTGTTTTCCTCATCAATCAAATCCATTTTAGAATAAAGCTGTAATGTAACAAAATGGGGAAAAAGTCAAGGAGCCTGAATACTTTCCGAATTCACTGTAAATAGCTGAATATGACAGTCCATAATTTATTCATCTCAGGGATCCTACTTGAAAACAGAGAAGTCATTTCGCTCATCACTAAACAGTCAGACATGAAATCATAAAATTACACTAAAACTGTCTAGGACATCACTAAATACTTCATAATAGTGTAAATGTTTAAAGGGCAGAGTTGCCCTTTAAGGTAAGAAGAAAATTGAGGTTAATTTCTCTGAAAACATTTAACCTTTGATAGCGCTATGCAGAACTATATCATGAATTGAGAGGATGTGTAGAATGCAGACCTTGGCAGAAAATGTTGTATTTTGTAGTTTATTTGAAAATACCAACTTTTCAAATACTTGAGGTAGTTGAATATAGTTTATTTACTATGATGGGTTCTGAGTTCTAAACATGAAAATATGAAGAATCCTTATTCATGTCACTGAGGGAGATAGGGGAATGTTGAATTCTGTCAGGTTACAGTGGGGCAAAAAAAGTATTTAGTCAGCCACCAATTGTGCAAGTTACACTTCAACTATGACAGACAAAATGAGAAAAAAAAAATCCAGAAAATCACATTGTAGGATTTTTTATGAATTTATTTGCAAATTATGGTGGAAAATAAGTATTTGGTCACCTACAAACAAGCAAGATTTCTGGCTGTCACAGACGTGTAACTTATTTTTTAAGAGGCTCCTCTGTCCTCCACTCGTTACCTGTATTAATGGCACCTGTTTGAACTTGTTATCAGTATAAAAGATACCTGTCCACAACCTCAAACAGTCGCACTCCAAACTCCACTATGGCCAAGACCAAAGAGCTGTCAAAGGACACCAGAAACAAAATTGTAGACCTGCACCAGGCTGGGAAGACTGAATCTGCAATAGGTAAGCAGTTTGCTTTGAATAAATCAACTGTGGGAGCAATTATTAGGAAATGGAAGACATACAAGACCACTGATAATCTCCCTCGATCTAGGCTCGACGCAAGATCTCACCCCCTGGGGTCAAAATGATCACAAGAACGGTGAGCAAAAATCCCAGAACCACATGGGGGGACCTAGTGAATGACCTGCAGAAAGCTGGGACCAAAGTAACAAAGCCTACCATCAGTAACACACTATGCCGCCATGGACTCAAATCCTGCAGTGCCAGACGTGTCCCCCTGCTTAAGCCAGTACATGTCCAGGCCCGTCTGAAGTTTGCTAGAGAACATTTGGATGATCCAGAAGAAGATTGGGAGAATGTCATATGGTCAGATGAAACCAAAATAGAACTTTTTGGTAAAAACTCAACTCGTCGTGTTTGGAGGACAAAGAATGCTGAGTTGCATCCAAAGAACACCATACTTACTGTGAAGCATGGGGGTGGAAACATCATGCTTTGGGGCTGTTTTCTGCAACGGGACCAGGACGACTGATCCGTGTAAAGGAAAGAATGAATGGGGCCATGTATCGTGAGATTTTGAGTGAAAACCTCCTTCCATCAGCAAGGGCATTTTAGATGAAACGTGGCTGGGTCTTTCAGCATGACAATGATCCCAAACACACCGCCCGGGCAACGAAGGAGTGGCTTCGTAAGAAGCATTTCAAGGTCCTGGAGTGGCCTAGCCAGTCTCCAGATCTCAACCTAATAGAAAATCTTTGGAGGGAGTTGAAAGTCCGTGTTGCCCAGCAACAGCCCCAAAACATCACTGCTCTAGAGGAGATCTGCATGGAGGAATGGGCTAAAATACCAGCAACAGTGTGTGAAAACCTTGTGAAGACTTACAGAAAACGTTTGACCTCTGTTATATACCCTTTGTTGGCAATGACAAAGTATTGAGATAAACTTTTGTTATTAACCAAATACTTATTTTCCACAATAATTTGCAATAAATTCATTAAAAAATCCTACAATGTGATTTTCTGGATTTTTTTTTCTAATTGTCTGTCATAGTTGAAGTGTACCTATGATGAAAATTACAGGCCTCTTTCACATTTTTAAGTGGGAGAACTTGCACAATTGGTGGCTGACTAAACACTTTTTTGCCCCACTATGTTATCGTTAGCCATGAGGGATCATATGGGAGGAGAAGAGCCACAGTCTGGTACAAGTCAACATGACAGCCGTGACTTGGGGAGGAATGAGGAACTTGGGCAGAGGTCGGTTTAGATGAAGAACAGATATCACTGAAGTTCTGTATAGCAACAGATATGTATTGGCTGCTCAGAGATGAGGAGAAGGAAACTCAGCATAAATACTAGTGCTTGTGTGGATATGCTTGACTTATGCAGCTGGATGACCCAGCGGGTGAATAAACTTGGTATGAGCTTTCATAGTTGTCCGTCAGTTTTTACCCTGTTATTTATAACTTAAAATGCAACTATTTCCTTTGATTTTCAAATAGAGGTCTCTGGAAAACCAATATTTGAACGTATTTTGAATACATCTCAGAAAACCAAATAATATTTGAAGTTACTGAATATATGCCAGTAAAATACACACACACTTGAAGTCAGAAGTTGACATATAGCCGTGGCCAAAAGTTAAGACACAAATATTCATTTCCACAAAGTTTGCTGCTTCAGTGTCTATAGATATTTTTGTCAGATGTTACTATGGAATAGTGAAGTATAATTACAAGCATTTCATAAGTGTCAAAGGCTTTTATTGACAATTACATGAAGTTGATGCAAAGAGTCAATATTGCAGTGTTGACCATTCTTGTTCAAGACCTCTGCAATCAACCCTGGAATGCTGTCAATTAACTTCTGGGTCACATCTTGACTACTGGCAGCCCATTCTTGCATAATCAATGCTTGGAATTTGTGGGTTTTTGGTTTGTCCACCCACCTCTTGAGGATTGATCACACGTTCTCAATGGGAATAAGGTCTGGGGAGTTTCCTGGCCATGGACCCAAAATATTGATGTTTTGTTCCCCGAGCAACCTAGTTATCACTATTGCCTTATGGCAAGGTGCTCCATCAGGCTGGAAAAGGCATCGTTCGTCACCAAACTGTTCCTGGATGGTTGGGAGAAGTTGCTCTCGGAGGATGTGTTGGTACCATTCTTTATTCATGGCTGTGTTCTTAGGCAAAATTGTGTGTGAGCCCACCCCCTTGGCTGAGAAGCAACCCCAAATATGAATGGTTTCAGGATGCTTTACTGTTGGCATGACATAGGACTGATGGTAGCGCACACCTTGTCTTCTCCGGATGCTCCAAACAATCGGAAAGAGGATTGAGACCATGACTTTACACCAGTCCTCAGCAGTCCAATCCCTGTACCTTTTGCAGAATAGTAGTCTGTCCCTGATGTTTTTCCTGGAGAGAAGTGGCTTCTTTACTGCCCTTCCTGACACCAGGCCATCCTCCAAATGTCTTCGCCTCACTGTGCGTGCAGAAGCATTCACACCTGCCTGCTGCCATTCCTGAGCAAGCTCTGTACTGGTGGTGCCCCGATCCCGCAGCTGAATCAACTTTAGGAGACGGTCCTGGCGCTTGCTGGACTTTCTTGGGCGCCCGGAAGCCTTCTTCACAACAATTGAACCGCTTTCCTTGAAGTTCTTGATGATCCAATAAATGGTTAATTTATGTGCAATCTTACTGGCAGCAATATCCTTGCCTGTGAAGCCCTTTTTGTGAAAAGCAAAGACGACAGCACGTGTTTCCTTGAAGGTAACCATGGTTGACAGAGGAAGAACAATGATTCCAAGCACCACCCTCCTTTTGAAGCTTCCAGTCTGTTATTCGAACGCAATCAGCATGACAGAGTGATCTCCAGCATTGTCCTCGTCAACACTCACACCTGTGTCAACGAGAGAATCACTGACAAGATGTCAACTGGTCCTTTTTGTGGCAGGGCTGAAATGCAGTGGAAATGTTTTTTGGGGATTCAGTTAATTTGCATGGCAAAGAGGGACTTTGCAATTAATTGCAATTCATCTGATCACGCTTCATAACATTCTGGAGTATATGCAAACTGCCATCATATAAACTGAGGCAGCAGACTTGTGAAAATTAATATTTGTGTCATTCTCAAAACTTTTGGCCACGACTGTACACTTAGGTTGGTGTCATTAAAACTCGTTTTTCAACCACTCCACAAATTTCTTGTTAACAAACTATAGTTTGTCGGTTAGGACATTACTTCATGCATGACAAAAGTCATTTTTCCAACAATTGTTCACAGACAGATTATTTAAGTTACAATTCACTGTATCACAATTCCAGTGAGTCAGAAGTTTACATACACTAAGTTGACTGTGCCTTTAAACAGCTTGGAAAATTCAAGAAAATGATGTCATGGCTTTAGAAGCTTCTGATAGGCTAATTGACATAATTTGAGTCAATTGGAGGTGTACCTGTGGATGTATTTAAAGGCCTACCTTCAATCTCAGTGCCTCTTATCATGGGAGAATGAAAGGAAATCAGCCTAGACCTCAGGAAAAAAATTGTAGACCTTCACAAGTCTGGATCATATTTGGGAGCAATTTCCAAACGCCTGAAGGTACCATGTTCATCTGTACAAACAATAGTACGCAAGTATAAACACCATGGGACCACCCTGCCGTCATACCACTCAGGAAGGAGATGTGTTCTGTCTCCTAGAGATAAACGTGCTTTGGTGTGAAAAGTGAAAATCAATCCCAGAACAACAGCAAAGGACCTTGAGAAGATGCTGGAGGAAACAGGTACAAAAGTGTTTATATCCACAGTAAAACAAGTCCTATATCGACATAACCTGAACGGCCGCTCAGCAAGGAAGAAGCCACTGCTCCAAAACAGCCACAAAAAAGCCAGACTACGGTTTGCAATAGCACATGGGGACAAAGATAGCACTTTTTGGAGAAATGTCCTCTGGTCTGATGAAACAAAAATAGAACTGTTTGGCCATAATGACCATCGTTATGTTTGGAGGAAAAGGGGGGAGACTTGCAAGCCAAAGAACATCATCCCAACCGTGAAGCACGTGGGTGGCAGCATCATGTTGTGGGGGTGCTTTGCTGCAGGAGGGACTGGTGCACTTCAAAATAGATGGAATCATGAGGCATGAAAATTATGTGGATATATTGAAGCAACATCTCAAGGCATCAGTCAGGAAGTTAAAGCATGGTCGCAAATGGGTCTTCCATTTCGCATGAGCGAGCAAGGAGGCCTACAAACCTGACTCAGTTACACCAGCTCTGTCAAGAGGAATGGGCCAAAATTTACCCAACTTATTGTGGAAGCTTGTGGAAGGCTATCTGAAACGTTTGACCCAAGTTACACAATTTAAAGGCAATGCTACCAAATACTAATTGAGTGTATGTAAACTTCTGAACCATTGGGAATGTGATGAAAGAAATAAAAGCTGAAAGATATCATTCTCTCTACTATTATTCTGACATTTCACATTCTTAAAATAAAGTAGTGATCCTAACTAGTCTAAGACAGGGAATTTTTACTAGGATTAAATGTCAGGAATTGTGAAAAACTGAGTTTAAATGTATTTGGCTAAGTTGTATGTAAACTTCCAACTTGAACTGTGTGTGTGTATTTTGATAATGAGTGAGACAAAAGGCAATACAGTAACACTTGACATGAAGTTCTTATACATGTGGAGTAACTTTGGGATTATTACAAAAGCAATGTTGTTACATAGGACTTTGGAAATTGCATAACATTGAGTTATTTTATATATATATGCGGAATAAGTCACTATTCCTCTTTACAAAAACTACGCAAGTAAGATACAATTACCAAAGTACTATGTAACATGCTAATAAAATATTGTTTAAAGTAATATCAGTTGTAATAAGACATGAACAAAAACTGCCAACATGCTGCCAACAGTAACAATTTGATGTGATTTATTAGGATCCCCGTTAACCGACGCCAATGGAGACAGCTAGTCTTACTGGGGTCCTACAGACTAAATACTTTACAACTTACATTCATTTCAAAACACGTGTGTGTGTATGGATCTATCAGTCACAATACATGTCAGTATATACACACAATATGGATATTAAGTGTTGAAAAGAAACTAAATATTCCAACACTTGAATCAACTACAGCCAAGGTAGGTTGAAAATCATGTTAGCTTGTATTCTGAGGAGTGGTATAAACAACTTACGTAAAAAATATTTTAAAATAGTACATAAGTAGTTGTTTTGGATATCTGCACTTTTACTATTCATTTTTGACAACTTTACATCACTACATTCCTAAAGAAAATAAATTAACTTTTTAGTCCATACATTTTCCCTGACACCCAAAAGTACTCGTTACATTTTGAATGTTTAGCAGGACAGGAAAATGTAAAATTCTTTATACTTTGATACATTTTAACAATTAAATGTACTTTTGATACTTAACTATATTTAAAACCAAATACCTTTACTCAAGGAGTATTTTACTGGGTGACTTTCACTTGCGCCACTATCCCTTTAAAGATATAGTGTGTGTTTGATTCAAGAACACCGCAGCATTTTCAGGTACACTATATCAACATAAGTTGGTAGAACCCCCTTTAAATTAGAGGAATTGGCTATTTCAGCCACACCCTCTGCTGACAGGTGTATGAAATTGAGCACACAACCACGCAATCTCCATAGACAAACATTGGCAGTAGAAAGCTTTACTGAAGAGCTCAGTGACTTTTAACGTGGCACCGTCATAGGATGCCACCTTTCCAACAAGTCAGGTCATTACATTTCTGCCCCGGTCAACTGTAAGTTATGAAGTGGAAACGTCTAGGAACAACAGCGGCTCAGCTGCGAAGTGGTGGGCCACACAAGTTCACAGAACAGGACCGCAGAGTGCTGAAGCACGTAGTCCGTAAAAATGGTCTGTCCTCGGTGGCAACACTCACTACTGAGTTCCAAACTGCCTCCAGAAGCAACATCAGCACAAGAACTGTTCAGCAGGAGCTTCATGAAACGGGTTTCCACACACAAGCCTAAGACCACAATGCAAATGCCAAGGGCGGGTTTAGTGGTATAAAGCTCGCCACCATTAGACTCTGGAAGAATAATGGTCTGGGGCTGTTTTTCATGGTTCGGGCTAGGCCCCTTCGTTCCAGTGAAGGAACATCTTAAAGCTACAGCATACAATGACAGTCCACGATTCTTTGGGATAAACACCTTTGGGATAAATTGGAACGCCGACTGCGAGGCAGGCCTAATCCCCACCATCACTGACTGACCTTACGAATGCTCGTGGATGAATAGTAGCAAGTCTCCACAGCAATGTTCCAACATCTAGTGGAAAGCCTTCCTAGAAGAGTGGAGGCTGTTATTGCAGCAAAGGGGGACCAACTCCATATTAATGCCCATGATTTTGGAATGAGATGTTCGACGAGCATGTGTCCACATACTTTAGGTCATGTTGTGTATCATAAAAGTAAAAATCTAAGTAGTTGTGTGTCACTATGTATTTATACGTATCGGAATAAAATATAATTGGTTTAACTTGATTATGTACACCTAGGGCAATGGACATTCAGGATAATGGACATCATCAAAATATTCAGATAGTCATATTTAATCTAAACAATACATTTATTTCAGAGAGATTGGAATAGTATTTGTGAGGTGTGCTCTATTCATTCTATTTCTATCTTCAACATGCAGTTCCAGATAGAACCCTGCCATTAGTTGAAGGCAGCCAAATCCAGTAGTTTCTGAGATCTGTATTCAAATATTTGTAAAAAGTAGGTGCTTTCTCAGATCTGTATTCAAATAGTATGGAAAAGCAGTCACTTTCTGAGATCTGTATTCCAATAGTTTTAAAAAGTTGTCATTTTTGGGGCTCTGTATTCAAATTGTTACTTTCCACAAAGCATAGCTAAAACTATAGTTACTCCAGGTCTGGAGGAACGCAGGGGATGAGGGGAGGAAAAGGGGGAAAGCAAAGCGGGAAAATAATAGAATAAAACAAAAAGGCAGCCAGCCATGCAAGCTGTGAGTAGGCGAGCTATCAGAGAAACGAAGTGTGTGCGTGCGTGCATGCATGCATGTTATAAGCTTCCTTAAGGATTTAGTGCATTTGTTTATGCGCCAACCAATTTAGGCAACCAAACCATTAATAGTGTATAAATATGCCTAAAACCTACAATCCCAGTCTTGTCAAATCTCCCAGCAATGCCAGCATGCCAATGATTTTCATTTGCGGATTCTTAGACTTGAGCTAAAAAGAGCTTCTCCCATGCAGTGGATTTACAAAGGGGCAGGTTTCAATCATGATCAGTCCAAAACATTGTGTAGAGAAAGGGGAAGATCGGTATACATGCATGCAAACCTTCTTGTTAAAGGCCCAGATCTTGTCCCATTCCATGTTGACCACAGACCTGGATCCACCCTGGGTGAAAGAACAGACGGTTTCAAAGATGGAATCAACCACAAAATAAAAAGGTTCAACAGTCTAAAAACATGACAATAAGAGTTTATTACAAGGTCCAACGCAGCCATTTTTCTCTCATATCAAATCTGTGTAACAATCAAGTACCTGAATGTGATTGTTTTCAATATAAGTGTTCAAAAATAAACAAAAATAGCTTCTTATAAGACAGAAATTTCTCAAGCAAGAATTTTGCTAGGACTGTGTGGGAGTGGTCTGAGTGGAGGGGAAAACTGAAAACTAGCTGTTATTGGCAGAATACTTTGGAACTGTGTCTTATTGGTCTATTAACTAATGACACCAGGCAGGCCAAAACAGGATGACATTTCCAGCAGTCTTTTCAAACAGCTCTTACACTAGAATGGCATTATCATCATTTTCACAATTACAGTGTGGACATATATATAAAACACAGGAATATCACTACACTGGGCCTTAAGGGTCTATTGAAGTAGCAGAATAAAAAAAATCCCCATCAAAATCTGTCAGTTAAGCTAGTTGTTTTTGCATGGGCTGCATCTCAATCCACCACATACGTCGTCCTTCCACATCCACAGTGGAAGGTGGCAGAGCTACAACGGTGTTTGCTCGACCACGAGACATCCCGGAAATTCTTCTCACGAAAACATCTGTTATATCCAAACGGTTTGGACTACAAGCCCCATGGGACTCGTCTGAAGTTGGGAGCACTGATGTGCAAATTCCTGTCTGTAGCGTCCGAACCGTTTGGGTTACAAACTAATATGACCCCACCGTGGAAAGGGGACACTCGTTCTGTGTTTTGCTCTACTACCCCCTACCTTCATCTGAAGGTAACCCACACAAATTAATGAAAGTTAAGAGGTTAAAAACTTCTGCCATTTAAGAATGATGGCCACTGTGTTCATGGGGACCTTCAGATCTGTGCCTCGACATGATCCTGTCTCTGAGCTCTATGGACAATTCCTTCGACCTCATGGCTTGTTTTAGCTCGGACATGCACTTTGTAAACATTTAAAAAACTCTGTTTTCGCTTTGTCGTTAAGAGGTAAATTATAGTTATTTCAATAAAATGAAAGCATACGTTTGTTTTATTAACAAGGAATAATGAGCAGAAAGGGAGAAAATATTATTTAATCAATTTTAGAATAAGGCTGTAACGTAACAATGTGGAAAAAGTCAAGGGGTCTGAACACTTTCCGAAAGCACTGTACGTGTCCAGAAAAACCTAAGTATTTCCTGAGCTTTCTTATATCTCCTCGATATAAGGACAGACACTTCAAAACCTTATTCCTTTTGATACACTATAAATACAAGTATATGGACACACCTTCAAATGAGAGGATTCGCCTATTTCAGCCACACCCATTGCTGACAGGTATATAAAATCGAGCACACAGACATGCAATCTCCATGGACAAACATTGGCAGTAGAATGGCCTTACTGGACCTCAGTCACTTTCAATGTAGCACCGTCATAGGATATCACTTTTACTGCCCATGATTTTGGAATGAGATGTTCGACAAGCAGGTATGGTCATGTAGTGTAGAAACACACACACCTGGGCAGCAATGAACTGCTTGAGGCCCTCGACGGTCATTCCTCTGCGCAGGACACCTCTGACAGTCGGGAAGCGTGGGTCATCCCTGAGGCAGGGGAAAAAAAACACTTGATTTGGATCTGGGCTTCAATGAGGAATTAAGATTATTTTACTAACAGGTATCACAAATCTACTCCATCAGTGCAATGGGAAGTGACCATCATCTCCAGGTGTTGTGTTTAGCAGGGAAAAACAGAATGGTACTAACTGTACTTGTCAAATAAAAACAGATTAATTTACGGATTGCCAAAAATGTTGCTAAGGTGAGCCGTACTAAACATAACCCTGTCGTATGGAAAGGGCATTACGTTTACTCACCAGCCGTCGACGTAACCCTGGTCGACAAACCATGTGAGCTTGCGTTTGGAGAGAACCGTGTTGTTGAGGTTGAGCCGGGCATACTCCCAGATGTAGGGCTTGCGCAGGCGCAGTGCCTCGATCACCCAGTAGAACTGGTCATCGCGGTCGTGGTACTCCGTGGTGCGGAGCGCGTGGGTCACACCCTCTACGCTGTCCACGATTGGGCAGGCGAAGTCGTACGTGGGGTACACCCTGGGGGGTAAATATAATGTAAATGTGTGAAGCCTGTTACGCGCCTAAGTGAGCTGCTACACAGGACATGCAATAGGGCATGAGTCGCGAGTGATACACTCCCATTTTATTAAATGTAACCAGCTGCACTGACCATGTGAACAACGGGGTGCTTTTGGTACGCGAACGTTACACACCCGGTATATCGGCTCTGTTAAAGGAAAGAGACACTCATTTTGATTCTATTGTTTATGTGCATCTCTGGGCGATGTTCCATTGATTCCCGGGGTCATTTCATGTTAATCTGAGCTATAGTCATTCAAACAGGTAGAAATTCAGCCGGTATTGCGATAATGCCACTATCACTACACTAGAAGTCAACAGCAATACGACTTTTAGATAAAAATGACAAGTCAGATTTCAATATTGGCCAATGTCATAACGATAGAGGTTGTCTTCTCTCGAATGAGCAATTGATCATATTTTTGTGAAATTCCTACCACCACATTTCTCCTATTTGTCTGCCACTGCAGTCCAGGGTGCATTGCATGGTGCCTTCGCAAATGTCAGACACCACTCTGTAGGGCACATCGATCTGCAGGTTGAACATGGAGAGATTGTAGACTCCTAAATTGACGGCGCTGTTTGTTTAGGTGATTTTAAAGCCAACTAGCTCCTTCATATACTGATATTGACTTTGGTATTGTGTCTACGTTTAATAGCTCGCTACAGTGACTTCAGAAATTATTCACAGCCCTTGACATTTTCTACATTTTGTTGTATTACAGCCTGAATTTGCAACGAATGAAATTGAGATTTTGGCGTCACTGGCCTACACACAATACATTATGTGGAATAATGTTTTTGAATTATTTACCAATTTTTTTAAATTAAAAGCTGATAAGACCCCTTTGTTATAGAAAGCCTCACTTGCCGGAGAGGAAGGAAACCGCTCAGGGATTTCACCATGAGGCCAATGGTGACTTTAACTGTATTAAAGTTTAACGGCTCTGATAGGAGAAATCCATCTTCAGTTTAGGGCTGTCCCCGACAAAAAATAATAATCTTGGTGGACTGAAAGTAGTCTGTTTTTTCGACCAATCGATTGCTCGAAAATTGCAAACGTATTTTTCCATACACTGTATATAGACAACCTCTATGTGTTTTAATCAAATCAACTACAGTACCAGTCAAAAGGTTTGGACACTCATTCAAGAGTTTTACTTAAATTTGTACTATTTTCTACATTGAAGAATAATAGAGAAGACAAAACTATGAAACAAGTTTTTTTTTTAAAGTGTTAAATCAAAAATATATTTTACATTTGAGATTCTTCAAAGTAGCCATCCTTTGCCTTGCTGACAGCTTCACACACACTTGGCATTCTCTCAACCAGCTTCACCTGGAACGCTTTTCCAACAGTCTTGAAGGAGTTCCCACATATGCTGAGCACTTGTTGGCTGCTTTTCCTTCACTCTGTGATCCAACTCATCCCAAACCTCATTTGGGTTGAGGTCGGCTGATTTTGGAGGCCAGGTCATCTGATGCAGCACTCAATCACTCTCCTTCTTGGTCAAATAGCCCTTACACAGTCTGGAGGTGTGTTTTGGGTCATTGTCCTTTTGAAAAACAATGGATCATCTCAGCAAGCGCAAACCATCCGGGAGGGTGTATCGCTGCAGAATGCTGTGGCAGTCATGCTGGTTAAGGGTGCCTTGAATTCTAAATAAATCACAGACCGTGTCACCAGCACAGCACCCCCTCACCATCACACCTCCTCTTCAATGCTTTACAGTGGGATATACACAAATCAAATCAATCAAATCAAATTTTATTTGTCACATTCACATGGTTAGCAGATGTTAATGAGAGTGTAGCGAAATGCTTGTGCTTCTAGTTCCGACAATGCAGTAATAACCAACAACTAATCTAGCTAACAGATCCAAAACTACTACCTTATAGACACAAGTGTAAGGGGATAAAGAATATGTACATAAAGATATATGAATGAGTGATGGTACAGAGCGGCATAGGCAAGATACAGTAGATGGTATTGAGTACAGTATATACATATGAGATGAGTATGTAAACAAAGTGGCATAGTTAAAGTGGCTAGTGATACATGTATTACATAAAGATGCAGTAGATGATATAGAGTACAGTATATACATATACATATGAGATGAATAATGTAGGGTATGTAAACATTATATTAGGTAGCATTGTTTAAAGTGGCTAGTGATATATTTTACATCATTTCCCATCAATTCCCATTATTAAAGTGGCTGGAGTTGAGTCAGTGTGTTGGCAGCAGCCACATGCAGAGATCACATGCAGAGATCATCCGTTCACCCACACCATCACACCACCTCCTCCATGCGTCACAGTGGGAATCACACACGCGGAGATCTATTCGCCTACTCTGCGTCTTACAAAGACATGGCAGTTGGAGACAAACATTTAAAATTTGGACTCATCAGACCAAAGAACAAATTCCCAATGGTCTAATGTCCATTGATCATGTTTATTGGCCCAAGCAAGTGTCTTCATCTTATTGGTGTCCTTTAGTAGCGGTGGTTTCTTTGCAGCAATTTGACCATGAAGGCCGGTCACACAGTCTTCTCTGAACAGTTGATGTTGAGATGTGGCTGTTCCTTGAACTCTGTGAAGCATTTACTTGGGCTGCAATTTCCTGAGGCTGGTAACTCTAAAGAGCTTAAACGCCACAGCCGAGGTAACTTCCTTTCCTGTGGCGCTCCTTATGAGAGCCAGTTTCATCATAATGCTTGATTGTTTGTGCTACTGCACTTGAAGAAACTTTCAAAGTTCAAGAAATGTTCCATATTGACTGACCTTCATGTCTTAAAGTAATGATTGACTGTTGTTTCTCTTTGCTTATTTGAGCTGTTCTTCTCATAATATGGATTTGGTCTTTTACAAAATAGGGCTGTATTCTGTATACAACCCCTTCCTTGTCACAACACAACTGATTGGCTTAAACTCTTTAAGGAAAGAAATTCCACAAATGAACTTTTAACAAGGCACACCTGTTAAATGAAATGCATTCCAGGTGACCACCTCATGACGCTGGTTTTAGGGAATGGCAAAGGGTGGCTATTTGAAGAATCTGAAATATAAAGTATATTTTGAAATTGTTTAACACTTTTTTGATTCTGTGTGTTATTTCATAGTTTTGATGTCTTCACTATTATTCTACAATGTAGAAAATAGTACAAATAAAGCATGATCAGAGCATGATCCAGTTGAGGAACTATTGTAATTCTCAATGGACGTAAAAACAAACTTTGTTTGCGTGCTGTTTGAGGTGAAGAAAACATTCCATTGAGAAGCTCCATAGGTCATTATTGGTGTTGCGTTAAGCCAATCAGATCCCCAAATGGGCACATTTATATGCCTACAACTGCACACAGGCCATGTACCTTTAGGCCTACTTCTATGCGTGCACGTCCTTAGTCAACATTGACAGAACTTGTAAATAGAATTAAAAAACCTAAACTTGTTCAAGTGTAGCATAGGTTGTGCACTCTGCAAACAATGTGTCCAAGACTGAAATATTGAATTAATTAAAATAAAATGACCATAACCAAAGTAACAAACATTATAGAATAGAAATTATAGGAAGTAGCCGTCAATGTACTACTGGTGATATATAGTGCAATCGGAAAGTATTCAGACCCCTTCACTTTTTCCACATTCTGTTACAGCCTTATTCTAAAATGGACTAAATAAAAAAATGGCCTCAATCTACACACAATACCCAATAATGACAAGGCGAAAACAGGTTTTTAGACATTTAATAAAGAACAGAAATACCTTATTTCCGTACGTATTCAGACCCTTTGCTATGAGAATCGAAAATAAACTCATCCTTTTTCCATTGATCATCCTTGAGATGTTTCTACAACTTGAAGTCCACCTGTGTTAAATTCAATTGATGGCCTCAAAACAACCCGTCTCGGAGCTCTACGGACAATTCCTTAAACCGCATGGCTTGGTTTTTGCTCTGACATGCACTGTCAACTGTGGGACCTTGTATAGACAGGTGTGTGCCTTTCCAAATCATGTCCAATCAATTGAATTTACCACAGGTGGGCTCCAATCAAGTTGTAGAAACATCTCAAGGATGGTCAATGGAAACAGGATGCACCTGAGCTCAATTTCAAGTCTCATAGCAAAGGGTCTGAATACTTAAGTAAATAATGTATTTCAGTTTTTATTTTTAATACATCTTCAGAAATGTCTAAACTGGTTTTCACTGTCATTATGGGGAATGGTGTGTAGATTGATGAGGATTTTTTTATTTGATCCATTTTAGAATAAGGCTGTAATGTAACAAGTCGAGGGGTCTGAATACTTTCCGAATGTATAGTGTAATTATTGTTTATTGATGTGTTCATGCAGGGCCCATCTGCAAACGAAATCATGGTCTCAGCATGACTCCCTGATTATATAAAACTTAAATAAAACATATCAAAACATTTTAAATAGAGGATGAATTTAATAAATTGCTACATTTTTTCGTAGTGTCCCCCCCTACCTGTAGGTGGTGCCAGTTCGGGGGTGGGGGGCATTCTTGCAGCGGTAGAAGGTGGGGTCGCGCATGCAGCCGTTGTTAGAGGCCATGTCAATCTTGGCCCGCATACAGCAGGTCTGGCCGTACTCCGTGCCTGCCTTCATCTCCTCCCACATCTTTAGGTTCTGCTCCACCGCTGGGAGAGGGGTGGAGAAAGGCATGGGAGAAAGGAGGAAAGGCGATGAGTGAAGACTGCGAGCGGTTTTAAGTATCACGGTCATCATCAACTGAATTCCAAATCGACCCTAGATAAGTTGAAGCAAAGTGAATTATTTAAAAAAAGTATGGTCTGTTTTTGGACTAAAACAGAATTCACTAGAACACCATGTTTTCTAACCACCTAATTAATTTGAACATCAAAGTGTAAGTACAATTTTAAAGCCTCTGATGAGATCCAACTTTCAAAACAAGTACTTGGCTTGCTAAGTCAACTGACAAGCTAGCAAACTACAATCAAAGGAACAAGTGCTTTCTTACCCCTTTACTTACTGCACATTTTATTATGTTACAGCCTGAATTCAAAATGGATTACAAACAAATTCTCAACACATAATGACAAAGTGAAAACATGTTAAGACATTTTTGGCAAATTATTGAAAATGAAATCTCATTTATACAAGCATTGACACCCCTTTGCTAGGAGACTCCAAATTGAGCTCAGGTGCATCCAATTTCCTTTGATCGTCCTTGAGATGCCATTACAACTTGATGAGTACACCTGTGGCCAATCCAATTGTTTGGACATGAATTAGAAACACACCAGTCTATTTAAGCACAGGAGGTTGGGGGCACCTTAACTGGGAAGGACCAGCTCATCAACTGAGCAAAAAAAGAAACGTCCTTATTTCAGAACCCGGTCTTTCAAAGATCATTCGTAAAAATCCAAACAACTTCACAGATCTCTATTGTAAAGGGTTTAAACACTGTTTCCCATGCTTGTTCAATGAACCATAAAAAAGTAATCAACATGCACCTGTGGAACGGTCGTTAAGTCACTAACAGCTTACAGAAGGTAGGCAATTAAGGTCACAGTTACACTTAGGACACTAAAGAGGCCTGAAAAACACCAAAATAAAGATGCACAGGGTCCCTGCTCATCTGCGTGAATGTGCCTTAGGCATGCTGCAAGGAGGCATGAGGACTGCAGATGTGGCCAGGGCAATAAATTGCTATGTCCGTACTGTGAGACCCCTAAGACAGCACAACAGGATGACAAGACGGACAGCCGATCGTCCCCGCGTTGGCAGACCACGTGTAACAACACCTGCAAGGGATCGGTACATTCGAACATCACACCTGCGGGACAAGTACAGGATGGCAACAATTACCCAAGTTACACCAGGAACGCACAATCCCTCCATCAGTGCTCAGGCTGTCTGCAATAGGCTGAGAGAGGCTAGACTGAGGGCATGCAGATCTGTTGTAAGGCAGGTCCTCACCAGACAATCACCAACAACTACGTCACCTATGGGCACAAACACACCGTCGCTGGACCAGACAGGACTGGCAAAAAGTGCACTTCACTTACGAGTAGTGGTTTTGTCTCACCAAGGGTGAAGGTCGGATTCGTGTTAGTCGTCGAAGGAATGAGCGTTACACCGAGGACTGTACTCTGGAGCGGGATCAATTTGGAGGTGGAGGGTCCGTCATGGTCTGGGGCGTAGTGTCACAGCCTCATCGGACTGAGCTTGTTGTCATTGCAGGCAATCTCAACACTGGGCGTTACAGGGAAGAAGACATCCTCCTCCCTCATGTGGTACCCTTCCTGCAGGCTCATCCTGACATGTCCCTCCAGCATGACAATACCACCAGCCATACTGCTCGTTCTGTGTGTGATTTCCTGCAAGACAGGAATGTCGGTGTTCTGCCATGGGCAGCAAAGAGCCCTGCTCTCAATCCCATTGAGCACGTCTGGGACATGTTGGATCAGAGGGTGAGGGCTAGGGCCATTCCCCCCAGAAACTTGCCTTTGTGGAAGAGTGAGGTAACAGTTCACAGCAAGAACTGGCAAATCTGGTGCAGTCCATGAGGAGGAGATGCACTGCAGTACTTAATGCAGCTGGTGGCGATACCAGATACGGATTGTTACTTTTGATTTTGTCCCCCCCCCTTTGTTCAGGGACACATTATTCAATTTCTGTTGTCTGTGGAACTTGGTTCAGTTTGTCTCAGTTGTTGAATCTTGATATGTTCATACATATATTTTCACATGTTAAGTTTGCTGAAAATAAATGCAGTTTTCAGTGAGAGGACGTTTATTTTTTGCGGAGTTGAATAATGGCTGGAACTGAATTAATGGAATTTATTGGAACTTGATACCATTCCATTAACCACATATTCCAACCATTATTTTCTCTGAACATCTTTCGGGCGGCAGGTAGCTTCGCAGTTAAGAGCATTGTGCCAGTAACCGAAAGGTCGCTGGTTCGAATCCCAGAGCCGACGAGGTGAAAAATCTCTCAATGTGTCCTTGAGCAAGGCACTTAACCCTAATTGCTCCTGTAAGTCACTTTGGAAAGGGTTAATAATAGTACAAAACATGTACACACAACAGTGTTCGAGAATATTGAACTATTGGCTTTCATACCTTTTGAATTCTGAGCGCAGCTCAAGCAATTTCCTCAACTGTCAACATTCAAATTAATAGAGGACGTGTACCGGAGGGCGTTCGTTGGGAATTGCGGTGAGGTGCGTGTTCGGGATATGAGTCCCCGGCGGATGGTGGTCTCAGAGCCACGTAGCTATGTCACAATGGGACACCGGACTATCGCGTCTCACCGTCCATCGACTATGATTTATGCTTAAGGGCTTCTTAATGACTAAAATGTAACATCTGATCAGGGATAACTCTGTTATAACTAGGGATGCACCGAAATGACATTCTTGGCCGATAGCGATATCCAATATTTTCCTTGCCAAAAAAAAAAAAACTGATACCCAATATTATTATTTTTTGCGGCCTTTTAAGCATTCTAGTATAGTTAAATAGTTGAACACCAAAAAGTTGTCTGCATTCACATATGTCTCCATTACCAGTAAAACAATCAAAACCTATTTTTCTCACTTACTTGCTGTGCTGTTTCGTTGTTCATTTGTTCAGTCATTTCATTCTCAACCAGGATTTCATCATAGATGTCAAACAGTGAAGTTCCAGCTCAGTCTGTCCGTGGCCTCTCGTCCTCGGTCCGCACTGTCACTGTGTCCGTTTCCATCTTGTCCGGCGGTGTATGTAACATTTCAGGTAAACCCTGTTTCTTGTCTGCATCGAAGTAGCGGTCCTTGTACCTAGCATCGAGCATGGTGGCAACACAGTAAAGAGACTCAGAAAGAATGCCAACAAATCGCTTGCTCACAGCCTCTAGTAGAGTACTTTTCAAAGTTAACCCGACGGTTTGTGTTGGCATTTTTGTTGAGCTGGCGTTTCAATGCCATGACAGAGGGTATCACGTCTGCTACAGACACAGTTGATGAGCTTATTTCTCCAGTCAGTTGTTCTAATGGAGCTAGGAGTGTGTTCATGTTTCAAACATTTTCTCAAAATACCATTGAAATGGCAGCAGCGGTATGAGAACCACCACATTCTTGCGCATGTAATACGGCTTCCCTGAGTACTGAATCCTCGTCGACCCACTCTGCTGTCAGACTCTGCATGCGCATGGGGCTGACAATGCTGGTCCAAACGTCAGTCGTGGACTGCTAATAGCAGTGAAGCCATAGCAAGTAGCTCATGGTTGTGAGTTTCAACAATACTGTTTAACTCCGGTAGGGCAACATCTGAAAAATAGCGCCTACTTGGTAGTGTGTAACGGTGCTCGATCAGTCGGCGAAAGCCAACATCCTCCACAACAGAACGGTTGAATGTCAATGGCAATGAATTCCATTATCTTGGCATTAATGGATTTCGCCTTTTGAGTTGTCTCGCTGAAATGTTGTTACTCTTTGAAATGACTGCTCGACTTGTTGACTGCTCAATCCACACAGCACACATTGTGGGCTAGGTTATGAATGCTGTGTTGCACATGTAGCGCTACATTTTACGATGCGTCTTTACGTTATATATGTATGCAAGTTAGCTTTGACATCGGTTTTGCACATCGTCGTTAAACTAGACATCGGGCCGATGCTGATGCGGGCACTTTTAGCTAATATCGTCCGATTCCGATATGCTTACCGATATATCGTGCATCCCTAGTTATAACTAGCTCTACTGAGCTCAATTTAGAGAGCTGAAACAAGTTAAACATCATTTTGAAGCTTAGAACCTCTTTTCAAGAATGTATAGAGTTCAAAATGTATGTTGGGGTCATGATGGAGCAAGTCACGTGGTAATAACTTCCGCATACCCTCTGAGCAGTGGCGGCTCCTCAGAGGAGGATGTACTGAAACATTTCAAAAGTTATCCTTTTTAGATAAAACAATACTAAATATATTCTCCTGTCACCAAATAATTCATTAAAATACACTGTTTTGCAATGAAGGTCTACAGTAGCCTCAACAGCACTCTTTAGGGTAGCACCATGGTGTAGCCGGAGGACTGCTAGCTTCCGTCCTCCTCTTGGTACATTGACCTCAATACAAAACCTAGGAGGCTCTTGGTTCTCACCCTGTTTCATAGACTTACACAGTAATTATGACAACTTCCAGAGGACGTCCTCCAAAGTATCATAGCTCTTGCAGCATGAACTGACATGTTGTCCACCCAATCAAAGCATCAGAGAACATACCTAGTACTTAACTTCTCTAGGGTACGTGGGACGCTATCTGGCCAACATCCAGTGAGGTTGAAGAGCGCCAAAATCAATTACAGAAATGCTCATTATAAAAATTCAGAAAACAAAACATATTTTACATAGGTTTAAAGATTTACTTCTTGTTAAACCAACCAGTGTCATATTTATAAAATACTTTTCGGCGAAAGCATACCTAGCCCAGAACATACCTAGCACAGTTGACAAATTATTACAAACAGTAACCAGCCAAGCAGAAGCGTTACAAAACTCAGAAATAGAGAAAATTAATCCCTTACCTTTGATGGTCTTCATATGGTGGCAATCAGAAGACATTAATTTACTCAATAAATGTTCCTTTTGTTCGATGAAGTCTCTTTATATCCAAAAACCTCAGTTTTGTTAGCGCGTTTTCTTCAGTAATCCACGGGCTCAAACTCAGTCAAAAAATCCAAATTGTATTTGGAAAGTTCATAGAAACATGTCAAACGATGTTAATATTCAATCCTCAGGTTGTTTTTTAGCCTAAATTATCTATAATATTTCAACCAGACAATAACATTGTCAATATAAAAGGTAAACAAGAAACGCACATGCGCCTGAAAAAGCTCTGCTTCACTTTAGGGTCCACTCGTTTAGACTGGTCTTACTACCCCATGTATAAGAATACAAGCCTGAAACTATTTCTTAAGACTGTTGACATCTAGTGGAAGGCACAGGAATTGCAAATGGAGTCCTAAGTCAATGGATACTGTAATGGCATTGAATAGAAAACTACAACAACAAAAAATCCTACTTCCCGAATGGATTTTACTCAGGTTTTCGCCTGCCAAATCAGTTCTGTTATACTCACAGACATTATTTTAACCGTTTAGAAACTTTTGTGTTTTCTATCAAAATCTACCAGTTATATGCATATCTTGTCTTCTGGGCCCGAGTAGAAGGCAGTTTAATTTGGGCATGCTTTTCATCCAAAATTCCAAATGCTGCCCCCTTCCCTAGAGAAGTTAAAGAATAAGCTATAGGGCATAACATGTGGTGAGTAGTTAATGCGGAGAGAGAAAGACAGTAGTTTAACAGTTTTCAACAAATTAAGGAGAAGCAAGAGATATTTAGTATTTTTTTCACTTTCACTGGTATAACTGCTAAACTGCTTACTGTACTGCATGATTGTAGCAGGTTTACTAACGCATTAGTTCTATTAGCTATGTTGACTACAACGTTACTTTAGCTGATATAGGTTACTTTAGCTGATATAGGGACAACGATGTAGGCTGTGTGTAGAGGTTATGATATGGTTTGGCTTGGAAAGGTTTTCACCTAGTCACACATAGCTTATGTGTTTTGCATTGAAGTCCACAAGCGAAGGGAAAAGGTGAGAGGAGGAGAGTGCATAGATGGGAGAAGGTATACAATGTGGCTCCTATGAAAGTGAACTGTGTTTATGTACGATCAGGGTTGTTCCTATTCATGCCACCGATTCTGTTGAATTTTTTTTTTCTTAAAATGGAAGCGAACGAAACGGGGATAAACATACCAGAATTTGTCCAATAAAATTTGTTTGCAACTGTTGGACTAATGATTATACCACAGATGAGCTAGTTGCAGGCAAGCGTGTGCAAGGCGGTATTGAAGGTGCCAATGTATGTCACCTCAAATTTCTCTCTCGACTTGTGAGCCTTGCGAAAGTATTCGGCCCCCTTGAACTTTGCGACCTTTTGCCACATTTCAGGCTTCAAACATAAAGATATAAAACTTTCATTTATTGGATATTTCAAACTTTTTTAACAAATCAAAAACTGAAAAATTGGGCGTGCAAAATTATTCAGCCCCTTTACTTTCAGTGCAGCAAACTCTCTCCAGATGTTCAGTGAGGATCTCTGAATGATCCAATGTTGACCTAAATGACTAATGATGATAAATACAATCCACCTGTGTGTGATCAAGTCTCCGTATAAATGCACCTGCACTGTGATAGTCTCAGAGGTCCGTTAAAAGCGCAGAGAGCATCATGAAGAACAAGGAACACACCAGGCAGGTCCGAGATACTGTTGTGAAGAAGTTTAAAGACGGATTTGGATACAAAAAGATTTCCCAAGCTTTAAACATCCCAAGGAGCACTGTGCAAGCGATAATATTGAAATGGAAGGAGTATAAGACCACTGCAAATCTACCAAGACCTGGCCGTCCCTCTAAACTTTCAGCTCATACAAGGAGAAGACTGATCAGAGATGCAGCCAAGAGGCCCATGATCACTCTGGATGAACTGCAGAGATCTACAGCTGAGGTGGGAGACTCTGTCCATAGGACAACAATCAGTCGTATATTGCACAAATCTGGCCTTTATGGATGAGTGGCAAGAAGAAAGCCATTTCTTAAAGATATCCATAAAAAGTGTCGTTTAAAGTTTGCCACAAGCCACCTGGGAGACACACCACACATGTGGAAGAAGGTGCTCTGGTCAGATGAAACCAAAATTGAACTTTTTGGCAACAATGCAAAACGTTATGTTTGGCGTAAAAGCAACACAGCTCATCACCCTGAACACACCATCCCCACTGTCAAACATGGTGGTGGCAGCATCATGGTTTGGGCCTGCTTTTCTTCAGCAGGGACAGGGAAGATGGTTAAAATTGATGGGAAGATGGATGGAGCCAAATACAGGACCATTCTGGAAGAAAACCTGATGGAGTCTGCAAAAGACCTGAGACTGGGACAGAGATTTGTCTTCCAACAAGACAATGATCCAAAACATAAAGCAAAATCTACAATGGAATGGTTCAAAAATAAACATATCCAGGTGTTAGAATGGCCAAGTCAAAGTCCAGACCTGAATCCAATCGAGAATCTGTGGAAAGAACTGAAAACTGCTGTTCACAAATGCTCTCCATCCAACCTCACTGAGCTCGAGCTGTTTTGCAAGGAGGAATGGGAAAAAATTTCAGTCTCTCGATGTGCAAAACTGATAGAGACATACCCCAAGCGACTTACAGCTGTAATCGCAGCAAAAGGTGGCGCTACAAAGTATTAACTTAAGGGGACTGAATAATTTTGCACGCCCAATTTTTCAGTTTTTGATTTGTTAAAAAAGTTTGAAATATCCAATAAATGTCGTTCCACTTCATGATTGTGTCCCACTTGTTGTTGATTCTTCACAAAAAAAATACAGTTTTATATCTTTATGTTTGAAGCCTGAAATGTGGCAAAAGGTCGCAAAGTTCAAGGGGGCCGAATACTTTCGCAAGGCACTGTACGTTGTCAACTTGCATTCATAGGCTAGGTTGTAGCAACATGATGGGTATAGGGCAAATTCGAGTATTATGTAGTTGCCTAAACCTATCGATGTTACATTGAACTTTGTGAATGGAATATGAATGACAGTCATCCAATATGCTGTAATAGAAATAAGGCCATGCTCATGAAAAAAATGTGCGTCCTTCCTCATCTGAAACGGCACCAATGGACAAGGGGACAAGTTTTCAGCTATCGCACCACTCATATTGCCCTTACAGTTGCTGCGGTGGCTTGACTCTGTGCGCTGCTCCCTCTCTGCCTTCATCTGCTCTGGGGGTGTGTCATCGATGTAGGCCTTGCCCTCCCTCAGCAGCTGCTCCGCCATGCCCTGGATGCGGGGAAAGTGGTCGCTGGTGTAGGTGAACTGGTCTGGCTTGATCTGCAGCATGGCCACGTCCTCCAGGATCACCTGAGACAGACACAAAGGAAAATTATTTGGCTAGATCCCTTTTCTGCAGTTTCATCCCGACCATTTTATACTTGTGGTTGTTTTAGTAGGCCAGACATTCAATAATTTCCCTTTTTTTTTTTTTTTTTTACAAGTATCAAGTAATTCAGCTTTTACATAATGCTTCCAGGCAATAGTAGAACATAAAAGCATTCTCTCTCCTAAAATGTCTTATATTCTTTAACGTGTAGCCTATTCTCAGTTTCCACACAGGATTGTTTATACATGAATTCAGAAGATTGAAGTGTGGGAGATACCTTCTCAAAGTCCTCCTTTTCCTTCTCAGGGTTGGTGTCGTCAAAGCGCATGATGAGCTTGCCCTTGAAGGTCACCTGATAGTGCTGGTTGAGCAGGGCAGCCTTGGCATGGCCAATGTGCAGGTACCTGAGAAAAAGAGACATGTACAAAATATCTGTTTTTCCTAATGAACATCACTGTTGCTTTGGGAAGTTGCCCCTTACCCGCTGGCCTCAGGGGGGAAGCGGACCACCACCTTGCCCATCTCGGCTCCTGGCAGCTCCACAAACTTCCCCAAATCCTGCTGCTTCTCCTTCTCAGACTGAGAACAGGGACATAGAGAGGAGGATACAGTCAAGGGGATATTAGAATGCAGTAATGCTTGATTTAAGTGAACATTTGCGTTAAGTGTGCAGATCTCAAATTAGGACTCCACTCTTAACAGTGTATTCACATAGCTCACTACTTGTGGCACAAAACAACCAGAATTTTGTATTTTCAGAATCTTGTATTTTCAATGGAAGGAGGAGACATTCAGCGAGTTGACCATTGGCAGTTGTGTTACTTACATTGAAATTGCGTGAGGGGGCCTTGCTGTTGGTGTACTTGTGGCCCACGGCGGTGAAGGGCACCTGGGAGCCAAGGAAGGCGAACCAGCGAGCCACATGGGAGAAGGCCCCAGCTTGTGTCTGCATCGACTGCCACTCGCTACTACCTATACACAGATGAGAGAGGGAGAGAGGTCCTGATGGGCAGTAGAATGTGTGAGTGTGCGGGACTCTGTTTGAATCTGGGTTACAAGACTGTAGAAGCCTAGGCAACATGGCTGCATCTACCCCATCCATCTTCAAGTTTAGTGTTAAAAGACTATTTCATCAGTTGAACAAGACAAGCGCCAAGTTTTCCCCAAGATGTATTTTTATGACAGGACATACAAGAGAAGGTATACAAAGTAGCATTCAGTGCTGAAAACATCAACGCATTAAATTGAAACCAACAGAAGCCCAGTGGGGAGGCCAAAACTACCTAAGACCCTCAAACTCAATTCTAGACCTCGAAGCCAGTTCCACTTCATCGTTCCCCTCTAAATCAGGGACTGATTTACACTTGGGACACCAGGTGTGCTCAATTATTTATTAGGTCGAACATAAAACCAGCAGGTTCCAGACCTCGTAAGGTATCAGTTGAGTTCCCCTGGCATAAGATATGGTGGGAGAAACACTGACCTTTGAGCGCGGCCCACACACAGATGTCGGCCAGGGTCAAGCTGTGGCCCACGAGAAAAGTGCGCAGCTCCAGAGCCTTGTCCAGTTCACCCAGGGCTGCAGCCAGGCCAGACTGGCCACACACACGTTGTGCACTGAACTCCAGCCAGTGGTCCACCTGGGAAGAAAAATAGAGAGGCACACAAGCAGTGAGGGACAGAGGAAGAAGAATGGGGTGGGCATAGATAATCTTGCATTCAGACTGAAAATAATGTACAGTGCATTTGGAAAGCATTCAGACCCCTTGACTTTTTCCACATTTTGTTACGTTACAGCCTTCTTCTAAAATGTATTAAATTGTTTTCCCCTCATTGATCGACTCATAATACCCCATTATGACAAACCAAAAACAGGTTTTTAGATTTTTTTTTAGCAAATGTATTAACCTCTCTGCGCACGGAACCCGGTAGCGGGATGAAATTCGACAGCATACGGTGATCGCTACATAAATAGTCATATTAAACACTCATGAAAATACAAGTGTCTCACATGTTTCAAAAGCCTAGAATCTTGCTAATCCAACTGCGTTGTCAGATTTAAAATAGGATTTACTGCGAAAGAATACGATGCGATTATCTGAGGATAGAGCCCCATAAAAACAACTATTTCAACCAGCACAGGAGTAATAAAATCAAACTGCAATAAAATAAATTGTTTACCTTTGACGATCTTCCTCTGTTTGCAATCCCAATGCTCATTGTTACACAATGAATGGTCTTTTGTTTGATAAAATAAATGTTTATAGCCTAACACGAAACATTTTGTGAGCCGCTTGTGTCGTGAATTCCGTCTCATTCCATTTTCGCCGACACATTCGAGGTAAATACACACACAAAACGTGATTTTCCAGTCATGTTTGGTTTCATTGCAATCAATTGGTTTGTTTGTAACAACCAAACCTGATGGGCCATTTCGCGGGACGTATTGACTGAAAGAAAGCGATTTGAAGACAACAAGTAATGACATCATTGTCCAATGATTTGCCAGCTGTTTCATTGATTGACTGTATTTTAACCCAATGACCACTGATCGTCTTGAAATCTAGCTGGGTAGATAGCCAATGAGCTGAGGTAAACGGCAATATGTCATGTTTATGTGTTGGAAGACCAACCCATGTAGGAAACTCCGGCGTAAAGAGGTTCATTCGCCATTGACGATTCATACCGGAAGGAGCAACGCATGTTGCGCACAGCATTGTTTTGGTAAAGCGCATATTCAGCTGTTTATATATCAATCAGTATGGCGACTAAGTCAGGAAAAGCTCAATTTAAGTCTAGATATACAGATGTACACACAATTTTAGAAGAAATTGATCCGAGGACGATTCATTTAGCGAATCCCAAATGGAGGAATATTTTTTGAATGGAGAGGACAGTTTTGGACTGGTAAGTTCTTCTCATGCTAATGCCGTTGTTTGAAATTAATAATATAAAATATTATTTGTGAAATGAAATAGCCTATGAGGCTGTTGAGGGGAGGGCAGGCCCACAACAATGGCCAAAGTGAAATGGAGACAGTAGATACAGCTGGTCTGTTGTAATATAATAAAGACAGTAGATCTAGCTGGTCTGTCATAATACACTGCTCAAAAAAATAAAGGGAACACTAAAATAACACATCCTAGATCTGAATGAATGAAATATTCTTATTAAATACTTTTTTCTTTACATAGTTGAATGTGATGACAAAAAAAATCACAAAAATGATCAATGGAAATCAAATGTATCAACCCATGGAGGTCTGGATTTGGAGTCACACTAAAAATTAAAGTGGAAAACCACACTACAGGCTGATCCAACTTTGATGTAATGTCCTTAAAACAAGTCAAAATGAGGCTCAGTAGTGTATGTGGCCTCCACGTGCCTGTATGACCTCCCTACAACGCCTGGGCATGCTCCTGATGAGGTGGCGGATGGTCTCCTGAGGGATCTCCTCCCAGACCTGGACTAAAGCATCCGCCAACTCCTGGACAGTCTGTGGATGGAGCGAGACATGATGTCCCAGATGTGCTCAATTGGATTCAGGTCTGGGGAACGGGCGGGTCAGTCCATAGCATCAATGCCTTCCTCTTGCAGGAACTGCTGACACACTCCAGCCACATGAGGTCTAGCATTGTCTTGCATTAGGAGGAACCCAGAGCCAACCGCACCAGCATATGGTCTCACAAGGGGTCTGAGGATCTCATCTCGGTACCTAATGGCAGTCAGGCTACGTCTGGCGAGCACATGGAGGGCTGTGCGGCCCCCCAAAGAAATGCCACCCCACACCATGACTGACCCACCGCCAAACCGGTCATGCTGGAGGATGTTGCAGGAAGCAGAACGTTCTCCACAGCGTCTCCAGACTGTCACGTCTGTCACATGTGTTCAGTGTGAACCTGCTTTCATCTGTAAAGAGCACAGGGCGCCAGTGGCGAATTTGCCAATCTTGGTGTTCCCTGGCAAATGCCAAACGTCCTGCACGGTGTTGGGCTGTAAGCACAATCCCCACCTGTGGACGTCGGGCCCTCATACCACCCTCATGGAGTCTGTTTCTGAACGTTTGAGCAGACACATGCACATTTGTGGTCTTCTGGAGGTCATTTTGCAGGGCTCTGGCAGTGCTCCTCCTTGCACAAAGGCGGAGGTAGCGGTCCTGCTGCTGGGGGGTTTGCCCTCCAACGGCCTCCTCCACATCTCTTGATGTACTGGCCTGTCCCCTGGTTGCGCCTCCATGCTCTGGACACTACGCTGACAGACACAGTAAACCTTCTTGCCACAGCTCGCATTTTTTTGCCATCCTGGATGAGCTGCCCTATCTGAGCCACTTGTGTGGGTTGTAGACTCTGTCTCATGCTACCACTAGAGTGAAAGCACCGCCAGCATTCAAAAGTGACCAAAACATCAGCCAGGAAGCATAGAAACTGAGAAGTGGTCTGTGGTACCACCTGCAAAACCACTCCTTTATTGGGGGTGTCTTGCTAATTGCCTATACTTTCCACCTTGTAGTCTATTCCATTTGCACAAGAGCATGTGAAATGTATTGTCAATCAGTGTTGCTGAAGTGGACAGTTTGATTTCACAGAAGTGTGATTGACTTGGAGTTACATAAAGTGTTCTTTATTTTTTTGAGCAGTGTATAATAGAGACATTAGATCTAGCTGAAATGTCATAATATAAATGAGACAGTATATCTAGCAGGTCTATAATAATATATTCAACCTTATGTTCCCTGTACTCATATACAGTGCCTTGCGAAAGTATTCGGCCCCCTTGAACTTTGCGAACTTTTGCCACATTTCAGGCTTCAAACATAAAGATATAAAACTGTATTTTTTTGTGAAGAATCAACAACAAGTGGGACACAATCATTAAGTGGAACGACATTCATTGGATATTTCAAACTTTTTTAACAAATCAAAAACTGAAAAATTGGGCGTGCAAAATTATTCAGCCCCTTTACTTTCAGTGCAGCAAACTCTCTCCAGAAGTTCAGTGAGGATCTCTGAATGATCCAATGTTGACCTAAATGACTAATGATGATAAATACAATCCACCTGTGTGTAATCAAGTCTCCGTATAAATGCACCTGCACTGTGATAGTCTCAGAGGTCCGTTAAAAGCGCAGAGAGCATCATGAAGAACAAGGAACACACCAGGCAGGTCCAAGCTACTGTTGTGAAGAAGTTTAAAGCCGGATTTGGATACAAAAAGATTTCCCAAGCTTTAAACATCCCAGGGAGCACTGTGCAAGCGATAATATTGAAATGGAAGGAGTATCAGACCACTGCAAATCTACCAAGACCTGGCCGTCCCTCTAAACTTTCAGCTCATACAAGGAGAAGACTGATCAGAGATGCAGCCAAGAGGCCCATGATCACTCTGGATGAACTGCAGAGATCTACAGCTGAGGTGGGAGACTCTGTCCATAGGACAACAATCAGTCGTATATTGCACAAATCTGGCCTTTATGGATGAGTGGCAAGAAGAAAGCCATTTCTTAAAGATATCCATAAAAAGTGTCGTTTAAAGTTTGCCACAAGCCACCTGGGAGACACACCACACATGTGGAAGAAGGTGCTCTGGACAGATGAAACCAAAATTAAACTTTTTGGCAACAATGCAAAACGTTATGTTTGGCGTAAAAGCAACACAGCTGAACACACCATCCCCACTGTCAAACATGGTGGTGGCAGCATCATGGTTTGGGCCTGCTTTTCTTCAGCAGGGACAGGGAAGATGGTTAAAATTGATGGGAAGATGGATGGAGCCAAATACAGGACCATTCTGGAAGAAAACCTGATGGAGTCTGCAAAAGACCTGAGACTGGGACGGAGATTTGTCTTCCAACAAGACAATGATGCAAAACATAAAGCAAAATCTACAATGGAATGGTTCAAAAATAAACATATCCAGGTGTTAGAATGGCCAAGTCAAAGTCCAGACCTGAATCCAATTGAGAATCTGTGGAAAGAACTGAAAACTGCTGTTCACAAATGCTCTCCATCCAACCTCACTGAGCTCGAGCTGTTTTGCAAGGAGGAATGGGAAAAAATGTCAGTCTCTCGATGTGCAAAACTGATAGACATACCCCAAGCGACTTACAGCTGTAATCGCAGCAAAAGGTGGCGCTACAAAGTATTAACTTAAGGGGGCTGAATAATTTTGCACGCCCAATTTTTCAGTTTTTGATTTGTTAAAAAAGTTTCCGATAAATCCAATAAATGTCGTTCCACTTCATGATTGTGTCCCACTTGTTGTTGATTCTTCACAAAAAAATACAGTTTTATATCTTTATGTTTGAAGCCTGAAATGTGGCAAAAGGTCGCAAAGTTCAAGGGGGCCGAATACTTTCGCAAGGCACTATATATATATATATATATATATATATATATATATATATATATATATATATATATATGTTTATTATACCTGTTGATACAGGGCTCATATGTGAAACTATTCTAACTGAACATTTTCTTTCACAGAGACATCGACTCTGAATGGGAGCCCCCAGTGCCAAGGTATCCATCCCCCAATGAAGCTTGTTCATCCAGCTCCTGCCACAAGCTGTGTTCATCTGCCCAAATGTATTTCTGCAGGCATGGATGTGCTACAGTGGGGGAAAAAAAGTATTTAGTCAGCCACCAATTGTGCAAGTTCTCCCACTTAAAAAATGAGAGGCCTGTAATTTTCATCATAGGTACACTTCAACTATGACAGACAAAATGAGAAAAAAAATCAAGAAAATCACATTGTAGGATTTTTAATGAATTTATTTGCAAATTATGGTGGAAAATAAGTATTTGGTCAATAACAAAAGTTTCTCAATACTTTGTTATATACCCTTTGTTGGCAATGACAGAGGTCAAACATTTTCTGTAAGTCTTCACAAGGTTTTCACACACTGTTGCTGGTATTTTGGCCCATTCCTCCATGCAGATCTCCTCTACAGCAGTGATGTTTTGGGGCTGTTGCTGGGCAACACGGACTTTCAACTCCCTCCAAAGATTTTCTATGGGGTTGAGATCTGGAGACTGGCTAGGCCACTCCAGGACCTTGAAATGCTTCTTACGAAGCCACTCCTTCGTTGCCAGGCGGTGTGTTTGAGATCATTGTCATGCTGAAAGACCCAGCCACGTTTCATCTTCAATGCCCTTGCTGATGGAAGGAGGTTTCACTCAAAATCTCACGATACATGGCCCCATTCATTCTTTCCTTTACACGGATCAGTCGTCCTGGTCCCTTTGCAGAAAAACAGCCCCAAAGCATGATGTTTCCACCCCCATGCTTCACAGTAGGTATGGTGTTCTTTGGATGTAACTCAGCATTCTTTGTCCTCCAAACACGACAAGTTGAGTTTTTACCAAAACGTTCTATTTTGGTTTCATCTGACCATATGACATTCTCCCAATCTTCTTCTGGATCATCCAAATGCTCTCTAGCAAACTTCAGACGGGCCTGGACATGTACTGGCTTAAGCAGGGGGACACAGGGGACACGGATTTAAGTCCATGGCGGCGTAGTGTGTTACTGATGGTAGGCTTTGTTACTTTGGTCCCAGCTCTCTGCAGGTCATTCACTAGGTCCCCCCGTGTGGTACTGGGATTTTTTTTTCTCATTTTGTCTGTCATAGTTGAAGTGTACCTATGATGAAAATTACAGGCCTCTCATCTTTTTAAGTGGGAGAACTTGCACAATTGGTGGCTGACTAAATACTTTTTTGCGCCAATATATTGCGCATGGCATCAGCAGCATAATATTGTGTAGAGGACTGAGGGTCTTCCAGATATTGAAAGTGTTATTTTGTAAATGTATATATGTTTTTCTTCATGTTTTTTTCTTCATTTTTTTGGGGGGGGGGGGGGGGTTATTCCATTTAAAATGTATAACTTCACCAATTTGGCCACTTGGGTACATTTGGGCTACTTGTGTGGGACACCTGGGTGACTTCATGATAAATGTCATGTAGCACACTCATTTTGGAAGTTATCATTCTGAAACTTAGTGCTGTTGCCCTCTTATTTTTCACTGAAATTGTCCCCATCATCCTATCTGAATGTGTTTTATCCTGTTCATTTTAAAGATGATACAACAATTTTTTAAAAAATGTTTTTTTTTCATTGTATTATCTATAACCAGTGTTATATTCTCCTACATTCAATTCACATTTACACAAACTTCAGTGTTCTCTTTCAAATGGTACCAAGAATATGCATATCCTTGGTTCTGTGCCTAAGCTACAGGCAGTTAGATTTGGGTATGTCTTCAGGCAGAAATTTTAAAAAGTAGGGGGTAGTAGCTCTAAGAGGTTTAAAAAAATAAACTCTCACATTTACACAAATATTCAGACCATTTAGTCAGTACTTTGTTAAAGCCCCATTTGTAGCGATTACAGCCCCGAGTGTTCTTAGGTATGACGCTACAAGCTCGGCACCCCTGTATTTGAGTAGTTTCTCCCATTATTTTCTGCAGATCCTCTCAAGATCTGTCAGGCAGATTTTTTTCCCAGGTCTCTCCAGAGATGTTCGATCAGGTTCAAGTCCTGGGCCACTCAAGGACAGTCAGACTTGTCCCGAGGCTACTCCTGGGTTGTCTAGGCTGTGTGTTTAGGGTCCGTTGTCCTGTTTGAAGGTGAACCTTCACCCCCAGTCGGAGGTCCTGAGCACTCTGGAGCAGGTTTTCATACAGGATCTCTACTTTGCTCTGTTCATCTTTTCATCGATCTATGACTAGTCTCCAGGTCCCTGCCGCTGAAAAACATCCCCACAGCATGATGCTGCCACTACCATGCTTCACCATAGGGATAGTGCCAGGTTTCCTCCAAACTCCAATCAAGTTGTAGAAAAATCTCAAGGATATTAAATGGAAACAGAATGCACCTGAGCTCAATTTCGAGTCTAATAGCAGAGGGTCTGAATACCTATGTACATAAGGTATCTGTTTTCATTTTTAATAAATTTGCAAAAAATGTCTAAAAAACTGTTTTTGCTTTGTCATTATCAGATATTGTGAAGAAGATTTGTATTTATTTAATCCATTTTAGAATAAGGCTGTAATGTTACAAAATGGGGAAAGGGTCTGAATACTTTCCGAAAGCACTGTAAGCATTCATGGCATTTCGGAATGTGCACCATGCGACCGTGTGCCATTTGAGGACAGAAAACATCTGACAAATTGTGATTTGAATGTTATGTCCCTTAAATTGATTAAATAGCTGTTGATTTGCTGAGTGAATTGAATGCAGCCTCTGGACTACTTCTGCCCTTCAGGTTTTCCATTCAGTAGCTCAAGCTAATAATGCAGGGTAAATTTTGGGTACGTCCAAGCGTTGGGGTCAGTGCTAGTCTCACCTCAGTTTGTTCCAGCATGTTGGAGCCGTACAGGCCCAGACTGGGAGCCAGGCGGGCAAGGTAGCGCGTGATGGAGTTCAAATCGCTGAACTGCACTGACCTAAGGGAGCGAGATGGGGAGAAACACCACAGACAACACACTTGATCGTTGCAAAGGCTAAGCCTTATAAAACACTTTCTACAGCGTGGCTGCAGACTGAACTCTTATCTGGCTGAACTAAAGATCCTGAAGCTTGTGTGCATATGCGGATCACGTTGTGCACATGTGTTTATTCTCTACTTTACACAGTCTCTGCTCCACTCATAGAGAACAGGCTACTCTGGCAAATAGTGCTAGTTTAAAGTTAGGTCAAAACCCAATCAATGTCTGCAAGACCACATAATGACAGTATTCTCCATAACAAATCCAACTATAAAATAGCATAACGTTACTGTAAGACAAAAACGCCACCGCATATCTCTCTTTCTCATACACATACATACGTATATACACATACACACACTAGAGGTCGACCGATTATGATTTTTAAACGGCGATATCGATTATTGGAGGACCAAAAAGGCCGATAATTAAATCAGGCGATTTAAAAAAAAAATGTTTTTGTAATAATGACAATTACATCAATACTGAATGAACACTTATTTGAACTTAATATAATACATCAATAAAATCAATGTAGCCTCAAATAAATAATGAAACATGTTCAATTTGGTTTAAATAATGCAAAAACAAAGTTTTGGAGAAGAAAAGTGCAATATGTGCAATGTAAGAAAGCTAACATTTAAGTTCCTTGCTCAGAACATGAGAACATATGAAAGCTGGTGGTTGCTTTTAACATGAGTCTTCAATATTCCCAGGTAAGAAGTTTTAGGCTGCAGTTATTCTAGGAATTATAGGACAATTTCCCTCTATACCATTTGTATTTCATTAACCTTTGACTTTTAGATGTTCTTCTAGGCACTTTAGTATTGCCAGTGTAACAGTATATAGCTTCAGTGCCTCTCCTCGCTCCTCCCTGGGCTCAAACCAGGAGCACAACAACAACAGCCACCCTCAAAGGAGCGTTACCCATGCAGAGCAAGGGAAACAACCACCCCAGGGCTCAGAGCAAGTGACGTTTGAAACGCTATTAGAGCGCGCTAACTAGCTAGCCATTTCACTTCGGTTACACCAGCCTCATCTCGGGAGTTGATAGGCTTGAAGTCATAAACAGCGCAATGCTTGACGCACAACGAAGAGCTGTGGCAAAACGCAAAAAGTGCTGTTTGAATTAATGTTTACGAGCCTGCTTCTGCCTACCACCGCTCAGTCAGATACTTAGATACTTGTATGCTCAGTCAGATTATACGCAACGCAGGAAACGCTAGATAACATCTAGTAACATAAACCATGTGTAGTTTACTAGTGATTATGATTGATTGTTTTGTATAAGATAAGTTTAATGCTTGCTAGCAACTTACCTTGGCTTACTGCATTCGCGCAACAGGCAGTCTCCTTGTGGAGTGCAACAGTCGTTATTGCGTTGGACTAGTTAACTGTAAGGTTGCAAGATTAAATCCCCCGAGCTGACAAGGTGAAAATCTGTCGTTCTGCCCCTGAACGAGGCAGTTAACCCACCATTCCTAGGCCGTCATTGAAAATAAGAATGTGTTCTTAACTGACTTGCCTAGTTAAATAAAGATTAAATAAAAAGGTGTAAAAAAAACTGTCAAAAATTAAAATACAAAAAAAGTCCAAAAATACCGATTTCCGATTGTTATGAAAACCTGGAATCGGCCATTCTGATTAATCGGTCAACCTCTAATATACACATATACACGCGTATAATATATATATATATACACATACACACATATACTAGTCGGTCGACCAATTAATTGGAATGGCTGATTAATTAGGGCCGATTTCAAGTTTTCATAACAATCGGAAATTGGTATTTTTGGACACAGATAAAAAAATAAAAAATGTTTTATTTAACTAGGCAAGTCAGTTAAGAACACATTCTTATTTTCAATGACGGCCTAGGAATGGTGGGTTAACTGCCTCGTTCAGGGGCAGAACGACAGATTTTCACCTTGTCCACCCGGGGGATCCAATCTTGCAACCTTACAGTTAAACTAGTCCAACACAATAACCACCTGCCTCTCGTTGCACTCCACAAGGAGACTGCCTGTTAAGCGAATGCAGTAAGCCAAGGTAAGTTTCTAGCTAGCATTAAAGTTATCTTATAAAAAACAATCAATCAATCAATCATAATCACTAGTTAACAACACATGGTTGATGATATTACTAGTTTATCTAGCGTGTCCTGACTGAGCATACAAGCATCTGACTGAGCGGTGGTAGGCAGCAGCAGGCTCGTAAGCATTCATTCAAACAGCACTTTTGTGCATTTTGCCAGCAGCTCTTCGTTGTGCTTCAAGCATTGCGCTGTTTATGACTTCAAGCCTATCAACTCCCGAGATGAGGCTGGTGTAACCGATGTGAAATGGCTAGCTAGTTAGCGGGGTAGCGTTTCAAACGTCACTCGCTCTGAGACTTGGAGTGGTTGTTCCCCTTGCTCGGCATGGGTAACGCTGCTTCGAGGGTGGCTGTTGTTGTTGTGTTCCTGGTTCGAGCCCAGGGAGGAGCGAGGAGAGGGACTGAAGCTATACTGTTACACTGGCAATACTAAAGTGCCTATAAGAACATCCAATAGTCAAAGGTTAATGAAATACAAATGGTATAGAGGGAAATAGTCCTATAATTCCTATAATAACCGCAGCCTAAAACTTCTTACCTGGGAATATTGAAGACTCATGTTAAAAGGAACCACCAGCTTTCATATGTTCTCATGTTCTGAGCAAGGAATTTAAACGTTAGCTTTCTTACACGGCACATATTGCACTTTTACTTTCATCTCCAACACTTTGTTTTTGCATTATTCAAACCAAATTGAACATGTTTCATTATATATTTGAGGCTAAATTGATTTTATTGATGTATTATATTAAGTTAAAATAAAAGTGTTCAATGTTCATTCAGTATTGTTGTAATTGTCATTATTACAAAAAAACAAAAAAAATTGTATCGGCGTTGAAAAATCATAAATCGGTCGACCTCTAATATAAACATACACACACGTACATATACACACACACACACACACACGTATATACAGTGGGGCAAAATTGTATTTCGTCAGCCATCAATTGTGCAAGTTCTCCCACTTAAAAAGATGAGGGAGGCCTGTAATTTTCATCATAGGTACACTTCAACTATGACAGTTGAAGTTTATCTTTTTTTTTTTTTTCTGGAAAAATCCAGAAAATCACATTGTAGGATTTTTATGAATTTATTTGCAAATTATGGTGGAAAATAAGTATTTGGTCAATAACAAAAGTTTCTCAATACTTTGTTATATACCCTTTGTTGGCAATGACAGAGGTCAAACGTTTTCTGTAAGTCTTCACAAGGTTCACACACACTGTTGCTGGTATTTTGGCCCATTCCTCCATGCAGATCTCCTCTAGAGCAGTGATGTTTTGGGGCTGTTGCTGGGAAACACAGACTTTCAACTCCCTCCAAAGATTTTCTATGGGGTTGAGATCTGGAGACTGGCTAGGCCACTCCAGGACCTTGAAATGCTTCTTACGAAGCCACTCCTTCGTTGCCCGGGCGGTGTGTTTGGGATCATTGTCATGCTGAAAGACCCAGCCTACGTTTCCTCTCAATGCCCTTGCTGATGGAAGGAGGTTTTCACTCAAAATCTCACAATACATGGCCCCATTCATTCTTTCATTTATACGGATCAGTCGTCCTGGTCCCTTTGCAGAAAAACAACCCCAAAGCATGATGTTTCTACCCCCATTCTTCACAGTAGGTATGGTGTTCTTTGGATGCAACTCAGCATTCTTTGTTCTCCAAACACGACGAGTTGAGTTTTTACCAAAAAGTTATAGTTTGGTTTCATCTGACCATATGCCATTCTCCCAATCTTCTTCTGGATCATCCAAATGCTCTCTAGCAAACTTCATACGGGTCTGGACATGTACTGGCTTAAGCAGGGGGACACGTCTGGCACTGCAGGATTTGAGTCCATGGCGGCATAGTGTGTTACTGATGGTAGGCTTTGTTACTTTGGTCCCAGCTCTCTGCAGGTCATTCACTAGGTCCCCCCGTGTGGTTCTGGGATTTTTGCTCACCGTTCTTGTGATCATTTTGACCCCACAGGGTGAGATCTTGCGTGGAGCCCCAGATCGATGGAGATTATCAGTGGTCTTATATGTCTTCCATTTCCTAATAATTGCTCCCACAGTTGATTTCTTCAAACCAAGCTGCTTACCTATTGCAGATTCAGTCTTCCCAGCCTGGTGCAGGTCTACAATTTTGTTTCTGGTGTCCTTTGACAGCTCTTTGGTCTTGGCCATAGTGGAGTTTGGAGTGTGACTGTTTGAGGTTGTGGACAGGTGTCTTTTATACTGATAACAAGTTCAAACAGGTGCCATTAATACAGGTAACGAGTGGTGGACAGAGGAGCCTCTTAAAAAAGAAGTTACAGGTCTGTGAGAGCCAGAAATCGTGCTTGTTTGTAGGTGACCAAATACTTATTTTCCACCATAATTTGCAAATAAATTCATTAAAAATCCTACAATGTGATTTTCTGGATTTTTTTTCTCATTTTGTCTGTCATAGTTGAAGTGTACCTATGATGAAAATTACAGGTCTCTCTCATCTTTTTAAGTGGGAGAACTTGCACAATTGGTGGCTGACTAAATACTTTTTTGCCCCACTGTATACACACACACACACACACACACGTATATATACACATAATATAAATATAAAAAAACACGGTCTGCTTCATAATTGGCTCACTGTACATCATTCAAAACAACACTGTAGGCTACTTCAAAACACTGTATAGCTCAAGAAGATCATAATGCATAGCCCCATTAAAGTGACTGAACATTTCACCTGTAAAACTTGAAGAATTATCATTCACGATTGAAAGTGAGAACACAAAAATGTGTGCACGAAATAGTAGTAAAGAAACATGCGCAGAACGTGATCCACACATGCGCAGAAGCTTCAGTAAAATAAATATGGCTCTATTACAGTTCCTTTATCAGCTCTTCACACCTCAATGACACATTGTCGTGATAACATTAAGAAACTGACATTTCTAGACATTGTGGCTGTTGTGTACTCACTGTGAGACGCAGAGCTTGTTGTCTTTGCCCTCCTCCACAGACACGTTCACGCTGCCCTTCACATGCTCTGCTGTCAACAGCGCCCCTGCAGGAGAGGAATCACAATGAATGACCCCACCTGTCACTGCATTCAATGCATTCCTTGACAGAGAGCCCTAAATACAAAGTTTGTGTGTGTGATACTCCAGAGACTGAACACACACAACTTTATGTTCTCACATACAGATGACACCCAAAACCAATAGACAAATGTCTGTTGACTTTTAAATATATTTAAAGCTACTAGCCCCAGCAGCTAATGGGGATCCATAATAAATACAAAATACCTATTGGTAGATGGGTAAAAAAAAAAATAGCAGACACTGAATATCCCTCTGAGCATTACGCTTTGGATGGTGTATCAGTACACCAAGTCACTACAAAGATACAGGCGTCCTTCCTAACTCAGCTGCCGGAGAGGAAGAAAACCACTCAGGGATTTCATGAGGCCAATAGTGACTTTAAAACAGTTACAGAGTTGAATGGCTGTGATAGGAGAAAACTGAGGATGGATTAACAACTTTGTAGTTACTCTACAATACTAACCTAATTGTCAGACTGGAAGCCTGTACAGAAAACAAATATTCCCCAAAATTAATCCTGTTAGCAACAAGGCACTTGTATTCAGGAATTCAGGACAAAGTTAAATTTGGGGAAAATCCAAACTGACATTACTGAGTACCACTCTCCATATTTTCAAGCATAGTGGTGGCTGCATCATGTTATGGGTATGCTTGTAATCATTAAAGACTGGGGAGTATTTCAGGATAAAAACAAAATTTAATGACACGAAGAACAGGCTAAATCATAGAGGAAAACCTGATTCAGTCTGCTTTCCAACAGACACCGGGAGATTAATTCACCTTTCAGTAGGATAATAACCTAAAACAAATCTACACTGGAGTTGCTTACCAAGAAGACAGTGACTGTTCCTGAGTATCCGTGTTATAGTTTTTACTTAAATCTTCTTGAAAATATAATGGCAACCCTGAAAATGGTAATCTAGCAATGATCAACAACCAATTTGTCAGAGCTTGAAAACATTTTTTACGAATAAATGGGCATATGTTGCACAATCCTACATGTACAAAACTCTTACAGATTTACCCAGAAAGACTCACAGCTGTAATCGCTGCCAAAGGTGCTTTTACAAAGTATTGACTTGGGGGTGTGAATACTTATGTAAATTAGATTAGTATTTAATTTTCAATAAATTTGCAAAAATGTCTAATAACATGTTAAACGTGTAACAAAATGTGAAATACGTCAAGGGGTATGAATAATTTCTGAAGACACTGTACAGTGCAATAGAAAATAATGATTCGAATGCATTAACCAGTTTAAAGACAGTCCAGCTAGCTTAAGGATAATTTACACTATGGAGACAGAAGGTTCAGAGCGTAGCACTGCTGCCTTATGACTCTTTCATGTCGCTTGCATCAGCCAGTGACACCGGCCTGACACACAGGATGGCGCTTTTGAGTTCAGGGGTATGGAGTGCAGTGATTGCAAAGCCACAACAACTCTCCTTAGTAAAATACAAAATAACATTTGAATCATGAGGGGAAATGACTAAAGTGATGCAGCCAGGTAGCTAGCTTTGAGACCTTGCAAGATAAATGCAGCAAATGTTATAATTACATTATCCAGATAGCTAGCTACATAATAATCAGCTGTATTGTGGCTTTTTCAGCTGGCATTTACAACATATCGTTACAACATGCAATGATAAATTAAAATAACTAGCTAGCTATGATCTATTAGTTACATCAAATATACATTTTCTTCATCCTGGGGATAGCTTATTTGTGCCACGACAACATAAGCCTGGCTAACCAGCCTGATGTAATAAACGGTCATTACAGACAGCACATGCTAACGTAAGCTAGCAAGTTAGCTTCCTTTTAGCCAAATATTCTTATCCATTTACTTTAGTTTTAGCTAAAAAAAATAATAAAAAAATACTACCACGCATACCTAAAGGAGGGTTGCTGCTGTTGATGGTAAGGTTTAAAGCCATGCTTTCTCCTCCCTTTCTGATCGTGAAAGTTCTCGCACAGTTTCAAAACCTTCCTGCTCGCGGATAGCACTCAACTCAAGCAAAGGCCACGCAGCACCTAGCCTTTTCGATTATATGCAACGGCTTTAGAAACCCCCTTGAAATTGGTCTAGATAAGAAAAGGTTCCACTACTTTAAATCATGGCTATTTCATGACCTAGGAAATAAAGAAAACAAAGAAATTATAGTGGGAGAGAAAGAAAAGTGGAGGCAGAATAAATAAATCACCACATTTATTAATGAATGAATAGCAAAAACATGGATTGTGTGGTAAAGCCAATAATTTGGTAAAGCTCATATCAGTTTGTAAAGATATTCAAATGACATATTATCATATTTAATTTGCATACAATAAAACAGTACCAAACATCATATGTGACAGTATAATATCCAGTCATGATTTCACACATTTTATTACTCTTCGTATTTTAATCAAAGAAAACAAGGCTAGTGATAAAGAGTGATGAGTCATATTTATTTCACAAATAGGCCTAATTATTGACAAAACACACGGGAATAGCCTACCATTGAAAGTATCTTACTGCCAAAGGGAATCTATGCAGCCGGCTATACTCTCTGTTGCAGTCGGTGCCATTTAAGATGAGGGAGGACGATTACTTCTTTTTTTTTATGAGCATGGCCTTATTTCTATTACAGCATATTGGATAACTGTTCTTCATATTCCATTCACCAAGCTCAATATAACATCAAAAGGTTTAGACTACTACATAATACTCACATTTTCCCCATACCCATCATGAGGTTGCAACAACCTAGCCTACAAATTCACGTTTAAAACATACTGTAGGTGCACAGGTCAAGAGAAAAAAATGTGAGTAATCAAGGTGAGTGGGTGACAGACAGTTTCATAGCAGCCACATATAAACAGCCAGGTGGAAAAAGTACCCAACTGTCATACTTGAGTAAAAATAAAGACACCTTAATAAAAATGACTCAAGTAAAAGTCACCCAGTACAATCCTACAAGAGTAAAATCTACTTAAGTATCAAAAGTAAATGTAATTGCTCAAATATACTTAGATATCAAAAGTAGAAGTAAAATTAGAAATTATTTCAAATTCCTTATATTAAATCAAACCATATGGCACCATAATATATTTATATTTACGGATAGCCAGGGGCACGCTCTAACACTCAGACATAATTTGTAAATTAAGCAAGTGTTTAGTGAGTCCACCAGATCAGAGGCAGTAGGGATGACCAGGGATGTTATTTTGGTAAGTGTGTGAATTAGACAATTTTCCTGTCCTTCTAAGCATTCAAAATGTAACAAGTACTTTTGGGTGTCAGAGAAAATGTATGGAGTAAAGAGTACATAATTTTCTTTAGGAATGTAGTGAAGTAAAAGTAGTCAAAAACATAAAATAGTAAAGTACAGATACCCAAACAAACTACTTAAGTTAATAATACTTGAAAGTACTACTTAAGTACTTTACACCACTGCAAACAGCATGATCACTTTGCTCGTTGTATAATTTCTTCTTGCTTCTACTCACTCTCTTCTTCTCACCTTTTCCCTTCGCTTGTGGATATTATTGCACAGCACAAGAGTGCTGTGCAAAAAAGCTTTCCAAGCCAAACCTACATACAATAACCGCTCCACACAGCCTACATAATTGTCACCATATTAGCTAAAGTCAACATAGCTACTAGAACTAACCTGTTACTGAACCCACTACAATCACGCAGTATAGTGCAACGCAAGTTTAGCAGTTACACAAGGTGGCAATAAATTAATCAAATCAAAAGCTTACCTTGGAAGAGTTCCAGTGTTGGATAGCCATAGCCAGCATAGCAATCCTCTCTGTTGAGCTGGATGTTTGAGTAGGCTAAACTAGCCATGTGCAGTCGCTAGCTGATTAAGTGAAAGTGAAAAAAATACAATGAAATCTCTCCCTCTCTTGCTTCTTAATTTTTGAAGAAATTAATTTGTTAAAAACTTGACAACTATTGTCTTTCTCTCTCTTTGAGTCAACTACTGTGTAGCCTACTTATGCTAATATAGTTCAGACCAGTGTATTGCAGTTAATTACTTAAATAAGTAAAATACATTTGAGAAGTAAACAGGTAAACAACAATGAGTCCCAGACAGTTTGCAGTAGAACATACCAGAAGGGGGCATCGTTTACTAAACTACCTATATTATTGGGATCATCTCAAATCAAATGTTATTTGTCTCTTTATTCTACTCAACTAGAGATTTAAATAAATGATGTTTCCTTGAAAAGATGGGCCAGGCTGACATGAGAAATACATTAAGGGGAAAGGATCCACAGACACAGAGGCTGATTTCTGCAACTAGCTTTTTATTTTATTTAACTAGGTAAGTTAGTTAAGAACAAATTCTTAATTACAATGACGGCCTATCGGGGAACAGTGGGTTAACTGCCTTGATCAGTTGCAGAACAACAGATTTTTACCTTGTCAGCTCGGGATTCGATCCAGCAACCTTTTGGTTACTGGTCCAACACTAACCATAAGCTATCACAGTCTAGATTCAGAATTAGACGTTCATCCATGTTTCTCAAACGTCAAATTTAGAAGTTGAGTGCGTTAAGGGTAAGTTTAGGCTGAAAACAAACATCTCAAAAACAAAATTAAATTGCTGGATTCAAACTTGTAACCTTTAGAATCAAAGGCAGATAAACCAGCTCTCACAGCAGAATTAGGCATTCATCCATGTTTCTCAAATGTTACATTTCGAAGTTGAAGGTTAAGTTTAGGCATTAACTCTGAATGGTTAAGATAATTGTTAAGGTTTGGGATAGGTTTAAAAGAAAATGTTATTGCTGGATTTGAATTTGAAACCTTTGGCATCTGAGGTAAATGATTATGCCCATATGCCATCCCCATCACCCTAGCAAAACCAGAACCTACTTGAACTTAACAGCACAGACCAAACTCTTACTTTGAGCTGCCCAGGAGGAGGCACATAATCCGCGAACAATTGAGGGACACAGCGACTGAATTTCAGTAAGTCAATTTAAATTAATCTGTTTCCAAATAAATAATAAAACCAATAAAACTGAACCATGAAAAGGTACCCATAGTCTTATGAGAAGACTATTCACTTGTCTTAAGCTGAGAAGACTAGAGCAAGGGTGAGTAATGGTACCATGGAATGTCCCGCAGACAGTTGCCTGTAGGCATTTAATGAAAAAGGGTCTACGTGGTCTGCAGCCACTACAAATAGCACAAGGTGTTATTGAGCATGTGGTGTTATTTTATATGTATAGCAAGTAGCAGCAAAATAACCATTGAAGATACATATGTGACATGTTTCAGGAAACTAGGCGTATGTTGCACATCACCACTTCACAGGAAAGCCATTTGAACTCCAATTTCAGAGCACTCTTGTCTGTGTGCTAGAGTGCATGATACGAATGTATACGAATGCTCAACACCCGTTGAATATGGCCAGTGTCAGTAAACGTGGGCAAAAAAGCATAATTAAATTGTTTCCAGTAGCACAGTTATGGTCACCAACGGCCAGGATAACATAAAACAGCCTAACCAGCTCTGCTTGGGCGAGTAAAATGGTCAGAGTGAGCTGTTCTCTCATTTATGTCTGGAAGTAGCTAGCAAGCTAGCCAACATTAGCCAGTTAGCTTGGGTGCTTGACTGCTGCTGTGCACTCTGAACGCTCCGAGAGTGAAACGCTCTGAATTTACAATGCCACGAGCTCACTCTGGTACTCCAGATTGAATTTATGAACACACCGTAGTATAAACCAGCCTTAAGTCTTGAAATCTTTGGATGTTTAGTACATGGCCTCACATGTGAATCCCTAAACAGATGGATGGGGCTAGGGCTTAAGACGGTGTGGACAAGGCTGAATGGATGCAGACAAAGACGAGCTCTCCAGTAGGTGTGCCAAAAAATTCAAGGGCCATTTTCTCAAAGGTGAGGTTTCAAGTTGATCAACTTTCAATGCAGAATTACTTTCCCATTGTTCCTCAACTACAGTGTATGATATACCATTTTCTAGCTCTAAGTCTCTACCTTTATCCAATGTAAAAAAAAACTATTTTGCAACATAAGACCGAATCGAGCCAGTCGGTCAAATATGGTCAAATCAAATAAAATGTTATTTGTCACAGTGAAATGCTTACTTACAAGCCCTTAACCAACAATGCAGTTAAGAAAAATACCAACCCCAAAAAATTAAATAAAAGTAACAAATAATTAAAGAGCAGCAGTAAAAGAACAATAGCGAGGCTATATATGGGCATACCGGTACAAAGTCGGAAGCACCGGTTAGTTGAGATAATTGAGGTAATATGTACATGGAGGTAGAGTTATTAGTGACTATGCATAGATAATAAACAGAGTAGCAGCAGCGTAAAAGAGGGAGGGCGGGGCAATGCAAATAGTCTGGGTAGCCATTTGATTAGATGTTCAGGAGTCTTATGGCTTGGGGGTAGAAGCTGTTTAGAAGCCTCTTGGACCTAGACTTGGCACTCCGGTACCACTTGCCGTGCAGTAGCAGAGAGAACAGTCTATGACAAGGGTGGCTGGAGTCTTTAGGGCCTTCCTCTGACGTCGCCTGGTATAGAGGTCCTGGATGGAAGGAAGCTTGGCCCCAGTGATGTACGCACTACCCTCTGTAGTGCCTTGCGGTCAGAGGCCTAGCAGTTGCCATACCAGCTGGGGATGCATGTGCATAGGAAGTAACAAGAGAATCGTTGAAGATGCACATGGAGTAATAAGGGAGATTACTGAGTCTATAGGCATTACTGGGAATTGTCTCTGTGGTCTGGGACCACTGTAGTCTGGGACTGCTGCGTGTGTTTGGGAATAGTACTAAGTGAATGTGTATGTGAGAGTTGTCTGAGTGTGGAAAGGACATGTTAAGCTGATTGGAATTTGGATAAGAGGTATTACTATCACACAGATCCAGCAACGCCTCTCGCTTACAGAGGTCGGAAAAATATAAAATGCACGTTTGCTTATTGGAGTAGTGGTTACAATCCGGTACATAGCACAGAACGATCCTTTCTTCTGATCAATGAAGAGACCTAAGGTTAGCTAGTTAGCTACAAAGGCCAGGTTAAAAAAATGTGAGGGTAGCTAGCTAAGTATTTAGAAAAATGCTAAACAAGAATACACACGAGAAATACACAATATCAATTATTTACACGAGAAACTAAAAATTATATCTACTTGCTAAGTTACTTGCTACTTGTCAATGAGTTTGCATGGAGAAATGTGCCTTGCTACAGGATGTGTAGTTCTGTATGATAGCCATATTAGCAGCTAGTTAGCATTTCATTTTTGGAGGGTGATTACAGGTGAAAAATGTATAACAGTTACCTTGTCGGAGAGAGATTTGCACAGGTATCAAAACATTATGCCAAAAGCAGACCTTATATGAAGTAGTTCTAAAATCCCCTTCCATGTTTTGTGGTACTTAATTCCAATGGATCGAGTTCTCACCGAACCGGTTAATACATAAAACATTCTCCATTCCGGATGCGAAGGTGTCGATTTCCTCCTTAACACGATTTATTGTCAAGCATAGTGTAGAGAATCATTGTACCATCTAAACCACTGTGAAATATTATTTCCATAAGCAAAAATATAGTATTTTCAGCTGTTTGAAGCTGGTGTACAAAACCAAAAGTAAACAGTGCACACAGAACTGATCTACCGCTTCTTAGACTTGCTTTCAATGAAAAATCTATAATATAAATTTCTATGTGAATTTGGTCGGTCGCCCAAAAAGTTACATATGCCGGCTTTAAAATGGTTGAAACCGCAGTGAGAGATATTTGGGCGTCAACTAAACCAAAATGCAGACATTGTTTTTCCATTGGAATTTGGTTGGGCTTTTAGATGGTTGAAAGCATAGCAATAACACGCTGGATAATCAACTAACTTTTGGCTTTTTGTGTGGGTGAATATAGGTTGTAATCTCATTGATCAACATCTCAACCAAATATTACTCAACTATCCATGTTGAAATGACATGGTGTACCCATTTATATATATATATATATATATATATATATATATATATATATATATATATCCACCGAGGCACATGCCTAGTCTTACATGATAGTATTACAAAAATACACACTATATATAGAAAAGTTTGTGGACACCCCTTCAAATTAGTGGATTCGGCTATTTCAGCCACTCCTGTTCCTGACAGGTGTATAAAATCGTTCTCAACTGGCAGCCTCATTAAATAATACCCGCAAAACACCAGTCTCAACGTCAACAGTGAAGAGGCGACTCCGGGATGCTGGCCTCCTCACAGTACCTCAGGAGTAAACATCAGTTGGCTTTTCATAGCCAAGCATTCAGAGGTCGAGATAGCAGGTGCGGAAGAGAGAGAGAGAGAATAGCAGGTCCGGGACAAGGTAGCACGTCCGGTGAACAGGTCAGGGTTCCATAGCCACAGGCAGAACAGTTGAAACTGGAGCAGCAGCACAACCAGGTGGACAGGGGACAACCAGGAGTCATCAGGCCAGGTTGTTCTGAGACATGGTCCTAGGGCTCAAGTCTTCCGGGAGGGTAGGGAGAGAGAGAGAATTAGAGGGAACATATTTAAAATTCACATAGGACACCAGATAATAAATAAATAAAAAACATTTGGGAGCCCTATTTTAATAAAATGTAACCTTCTTCTTGCCATCACGGATCTATTTTTCATTTTCCATTGGTTTTGTCTCGTCTTGTCTTCCTTCACACCTGGTTAGAATCCCATCAATTACATGTGTATTTAACCCTCTGTTTCCCCTCACATCCTTGTCGGATATTGTTTGATTGTATGATTGTGAATGATGTGTTGGTGGTTCTGTACCCACTTTTTTATTATTTTGTCATTTTGGTTGGAGTTTTGTGAAGCACTGATTAAACAACTCTGTTTATACCAAGTTCGATTCTCATGCGCCTGACTTCCCTGCCACCAACACGCACCCATTACTACAATAGCATAATTGTTTACCCAAAATGCATGACAAATCACTGGATTAGGTTGCACATATTGCACATAAAAATATTTTGAATCACAACATGAAAAGATGATGAAGCAACTTATTTCTTCAATACCATCTCAGTAGTCTATTACACTTTTTGATAAAGCACTGTGAAATACTTTATAAGATGATAGGGCCTACACGACCAAATCATGGCTGGTGCCAGTGCATTTTTTTTGTCTGGAGCCCTGCTACAAGGGGAATACCCTTCATATGGACAAGTTCTTATATTGTAGTGGACAAAGATGAGAAGAGTGTTTGTGTGACCAAATGCAGTCTACTGTGCAACTTACTATTCAGGTAGGATGGAATTTGGGAAGTTTAGGTCCAAAAATGTTTATTTCGTATTTATAATTAGTTTTATCCTTATTATTGTATTTAATTGTTGTTATTGTAGGCCTATTTATTATTCTAAACCAGTTCTTTAAATATGCAAAAAGTGTTGTTTCGTTCTGTTGAGACATTTGTTGGCAAAATTAAGTTAGATTTGTCTTTTTAATTGTGTGCTCCATATTTAGTTTAAGATGGGTTATAAGTAGGCCTGTTGTCAAATAAATATCATCAACCTATTGCTATAATTTTTTGGGTAAGGTATTTTCCCTATAAACAATGGCTTGACTGACTTCTGATATTATCCTAATAAAGTTGAAAACCTTTGAAGGTGTGGTGTGGCTATTAGCCTATTATACTGCAGGCCTAAAACATTTCCTCATCTCAAGTCAGTTGAACTTGAGGTGAGGAAATGTTTTAGGCCTCCCAGAGTTACTCCTATAATCTAAAAATATCATGCTTATCTTTATAAAAAATATTCTAATAGAAAATGTAAGAATTCATCCTTCTGTATGCCTATATAGCAGATGCAGCCTATCTGATAAGTTTAAAGAAATTAATATCGGTGGCATGCTGCCGGCATATCGCTCTCTCTCTCTTCTGGGGCTAGGCCTAAGCTTGTCTTCCTTGATCATTTTTAAAATGTATATAATACAGTGAACGCCTAAGCCTATAGGCCTAGTGATGCAAAGCCCTGATGCGCAAAGCTGAACCTTGAGGTGGACAATTATTCTTTTAGGAAAGTAAAAAAATACATGTTTACTAAGTCGTTTCAATTAGATAATTGTTATATTGTCTAATTAGGCCTCATTTGTTATGCAGCTTGTCAGACCATGTAATGGTTGCTGCAACCATTCATTCACTGATTCCATCCATTAATATGATTCAGTTCTTTGATAGTCTAAAGCATGGCTGCTTTCCAATGTCAGAGCATGTAAGTGGGCGAGTGTGGAGCGAGGAGCAGAGCGTAATTGTGTTGATTTTTTAAAATGTTGTCAGCCTTCTCTCTATTTTGTTTCCCTTATCACTATTCTTTTAATTGGGCCTTTTCTGTTGTAATTATTTAGCCTGCCCCACACACAGTAGCCTATATCTACTTGATATTATACTTTCTAACATAAGGATATGTAGTTTTTATTTTGAAGGACTTCAAAGGCAGAAAAGGATGTTTTAGGTAGGCAATACATAGGCTACTGTTAAAATTGTTTTCGTTTTTCTAGTATTAGAAACACTAATATAAATACATTTAATTAAGCTACAATATCATAAATGAATCAGAAATAAGGCCAGTATCAGCTTCTACTCATAAATAAAAGGCATTAAATATGCTCAAATTACAGCCGTGAATGTCATGCCCTGATCTGTTTCACCTGTCTCCACCCCCTCCAGATGTCGCTTATTTTCCCCAGTGTATTTATCCCTGTGCCAGTTCGTCTTGTATGTTTAGTCAAATCAACCAGCGTGTTTTTCCCGTACTCCTTTTGCTAGTCCTCCCGGTTTGACCCTTGCCTTTTTCTGGATTATGTACCCGCCTGACTGACCATTCTGCCTGCCTTGACCACGAGCCTGTCTGCCACTCTGTACCTCCTGGACTCTGATCTGGTTTTGACCTTTTTGCCTGTCCACGACCATTCTCTTGCCTACCTCTTTGGATTAATAAACATTGTAAGACTCCAACCATCTGCCTCCTGTGTCTGCACCTGGGTCTCGCCTTGTGCCTTGATAGTGAATTTATTTGCGCACAGGAGACCGCCACAACAAGCTTTACCTGTGCATTCAGTTTAGGAAATGAGATCTACAAATTAAATATTATTATAATAAAGACAGAAATACACACGTAAAATATTAATTACATAAAGGAATATTAGTGGGAATATAACCATAATATAAACAAGAGTAAGGTAAAGGAATATACAGTGCCTTCGGAAAGTATTCATACCCCTTCAATTATTCCACATTTTGTTGTGTTACAGCCTGAATTCAAAATGGATTAAATATATTTTTTTCTTCTCATTAATCTACACAAATACCTCAATGACAAAGTGAAAACATGTTTTTAGAAATATTTGCTAATTTTGTGCCCCCGGGCCTGGAGGGTAGCAAAAGTAATTCAGCTGCCTTAGAATACAGTAGTAAAGTCAAATAACCGACCAATCAGCCTGTTACAACCCTTAGTAAACTTTTGGAAAAAATAGTGTTTGACCAGATACAATGCTATTTTACAGTAAACAAATTGACAGACTTTCAGTACACTCATAGGGAAGGACATTCAACAAGCACAGCACTTACACAAATGATTGGCTGGGAGAAATAGTTGATAAGGTTGTGGGTGCTGTTTTCTTAGACTTCAGTGAGGCTTTTGACATTATCAATGATAGTCTGCTGCTGGAAGCTTGAGCTAGCACCCAGCACTTCGTGGAGGAAGACTTCGAGATGAAAGGCAATTTTGATGCGGCAACCAGGAGTTTCCGAATGGAAAGGAGTCAAAGCGCTCCGCTTGCCCCTCCACTGCCTTTCCCCTCCATTGCAACTTTTTTCAAATCATCATTAAGAGTTTCATCATACAGCCTTAGAATGTATAAAATATCCAAACATATTGCCCAATGTTTGTATCACAACTAAAGTTGCATAAATAAATTAAGCATATAGAAGGACCAGTTTATTTGTTAACCGCTCAACACAGAATAGCCGCATGTGCGCACTCCCTCAGAAATCGTTTGGAGAACATATCCTTTCTATTTCATTTAGCTATGTTTAATTGTGTTCCTCATACTATAAAAATGTTTTAAAATATATTTAACCTTAATTTAACTAGGCAAGTCAGTTAAGAATACATTCTTATTTACAATGACGGCCTACCCCGGCCAAACCCTAATGCAGATAACTCTGGACATATTGTGCGCAGCCCTATGGGACTCCCAATCACGGCCGGTTGTGATACAGCCCAGGATCGAACCAGGGTGTCTGTAGTGACGCTTCTAGCACTGAGATGCAGTGCCTTAGACCGCTGCACCATTCGGGACTGCTACGGAATTCTCAGCAAATCTTGTCTACTAAATTAACTAGTGTAGCTAACATAAGGACAACTCAGAGTAAGCTATTCTAGTGACATAGACTACATTTTCTTCATATCATGTTTCTTTAGACCTGTCTAAAATAACTAATGGATTTATTGTGATGGTGTAGGCTATATTGAATGTATTTATTAGACGTTTTAAAATGGAGATGTTCCAAAGGTCTGCATCAGTGACTTGTTAGCTATGTAGGGAAGCCAGGAGATGCTGAACCTGTTTACGTTAATTAATTGTAAATTACCAGCTGACAAAATGTTATGACTGCCATAGCCCTAGCTTCTCCCATAACCTTTTGACTTTATAGTGTTACCAGAAAGCATGGATTATTGAGTCATTCTTAGTTTTACACTTAAGACATGACTCTGCTGTTGTGCTGTATAAATTTGTTTATTTTGCCTCTTGTATAACACATTCAAAGTGATGTTTATTTGGATGGGTGAGGTAGAAATAACTTGTATTATTGGTCACCACCTGGATTATGGATGTCGCCATGACATGCCAATTAGCAAACACAACGTCAAGCCGGTGTAAATGACCAGTGCAATGGGGTTGTATCAAAGTGCATCCCACAGGGTAGCAGTTGCTTCACCAGGTATCTAATTCATATGTCGTTGGTGGCAGTGCTTAATTTCTAAATCGTGAGATGCCGGAACAGTGACCACAAGAGGGGGGTGACCTGGGGTGTTCTGAAATGCTTTAAATTTATATTCAAGTGTTGCATTCATATCATCGCATAGAGCAGTAGAGGCGAGGCACTGACAGAAGTTGCACGGGGCGTACATTTTTTTTGTAGCATAATATCTGGGAAGATGTTGGCCTTTTATTAACGCATTTTATGTAATTTAACATGACTGGAGACTTTGGCTGAATTTTTGTTCATACCAAACAATGACCAAAATGGCAGGCTACTTTGAAACTGACAAATTGAGAATCTAAGATCAGTAAAAACGACCTTGTCTTGAATCCATCACTAGCCTAGGCCGAGGTGTGTGGAGACATGTTGTCAGCTACAATATGAGAAGGAAATTATAGTCCTAAAATTGCATTCCAGTTTCACTGACTCACCCAATAATGCTCAGCTCACTCGTTGGTGATGGCCTATGCTCTCGTGCAAAAAGCCCCTCTCTCTCTGTCACAACCTGATCTGTTTCACCTGTCTTTGTGATGGTCTCCACCCCCTCCAGGTGTAGCTCATCTTCCCCATTATCCCATGTATTTACACCTGTGTTCTGTTTGTCTGTTGCCAGTTCATCTTGTTTGTCAAGCCAACCAGTATTTCTCATCCTCCTAGTTTTGGACCCTTGCCTGTTTTTTTTTTACCCGTGCCTCCTGATTTTGGACCCTGGACCCACCCACCTGACCACTCTGCCTGCCGCTGAGCCTGCCGTCCTGTACCTTTGCCCCACCTCTGGATTACCGACCTCTGCCTGACCTGAGTCTGCCTTCTGTCCTGTTCCTTTGACCCTGTGGCTGTAATAAACATTGTTACCTCGACAAGGTCTGCATCTGGGTCTTACCTTGATTCCTGATACTCTCGCTCTTTTGTAAAACAATATTTGGAAGTTGATAAAATATGTTGGTGGCCAACAGCATAGAGTCTACATAAATGATTCAGTGCAACGCTTTAGAGTTCAGGCTCATGTCTCTCAGAGCAGAGCGGGGGAGAGATCACAGAAAGTTAATCTCATTCTAGTTATGTGAGAAATACCGATACGCTTCTCACACAACCATCCCAAACATATACAGTTGAAGTCGGAAGTTTACATACACTTGACTTTGGAGTCAATAAAACTCATTTTTCCAACCACTCCACAAATTTCTTGTTAACAAACTAAAGTTTTGCCAAGGAGGTTAGGACATCTACTTTGTGCATGACATAAGTAATTTTTCCAACATTTGTTTACAGACAGATTATTTCACTAATAATTCACGGTATCACAATTCCAATGGGTCAGAAGGTTACATACACTAAGTTGACTGCCAATAAACAGCTTGGAAAATTCAAGAAAATGATGTCATGGCTTTAGAAGCTTCTGATAGGCTAATTGACATAATTTGAGTCAATTGGAGGTGTACCTGTGGATGTATTTCAAGGCCTGCCTTCAAACTCAGTGCCTCTTTGCTTGACATCATGGGAAAATTGAAAGAAATCAGCCAAGACCTCAGAAAAAAAAATGTAGACCTCCACAAGTCTGGTTCATCATTGGGAGCAATTTCCAAATGCCTGAAGGTACCACTTTCATCTGTACAAACAATAGTACGCAAGTATAAACACCATGGGACCACGCAGCCATTGTACCGCTCAGGAAGGAGACGCGTTCTGTCTCCTAGATATGAACGTACTTTGGTGTGAAAAATGCAAATCTTTCCCAGAATAACAGCAAAGGACCTTGTGAAGATGCTGGCGGAAATGGGTACAAAAGTATTTATACCCACAGTAAAACGAGTCCTATATCGACATAACCTGAAAGGCTGCTCAGCAAGGAAGAAGCCACTGCTCCAAAACCGCCATAAAAAAAGCCAGACTACGGTTTGCAACTGCACATGGGGACAAAGATTGTACTTTTTGGACAAATGTCCTCTGGTCTGATGAAACAAAAATAGAACTGTTTGGCTATACTGACCATTGTTATGTTTGGAGGAAAAGGGGAGGCTTGCAAGCTGAAGAACACCATCCCAACCGTGAAGCCCAGGGGTGGCAGCATCATGTTGTGGGGATGCTTTGCTGCAGAAGGGACTGGTGCACTTCACAAAATAGATGGCATCATAAGGTAGTACAATTTTGTGGATATATTCAAGACATCAGTCAGAAAGTTAAAGCTTGGCTGCAAATGGGACTTCCAAATGGACAATGACCCCAAGCATACTTCCAAAGTTGTGGCAAAATGGCTTAAGGACAGCAAAGTCAAGGTATTGGAGTGGCCATCACAAAGCCCTGACCTCAATCCTACAGAACATTTGTGGGCAGAACTGAAAAAGTGTGTGAGCAAGGAGGCCTACAAACCCAACTCGGTTACACCAGCTCTGTCAGGAGGAATGGGCCAAAATTCACCCAACTTTTTGTGAGAAGCTTGTGGAAGGCCACGCAAAAGGTTTGACCCAAATTAAACAATTTAAAGGTAATGCTACCAAATACTATTTGAGTGTTTGTAAACTTCTGACCCACTGGGAACGTGATGAAAGAAATGAAAGCTGAAATATATAATTCTCTATTATTCTGAGACTTCACATTCTTACAATAAAGTGGTGATCCTAACTTACCTAAGACAGGGAATTTTTACTAGGATTAAATGTCAGAAATTGTGAAACTGTGTTTAACTGTATTTGGCTAAGGTGTAACCTTCCGACTTCAACTGTACTTGTGTTCCCACATGTACTTCCTGTATTAATTTGTTGTTTATTAAAATAAAAAAAGTTTTGAAAACACTACTTTCTTTCACATTGAACATGTGTGAGGTTATTTTCCTGACACCACACTCAGAGGGCCCTCACATCCTCCCTGTAGGCCGTCTCGTCGTTGTTGGTAATCAAGCCTACCACTGTTGTGTCGTCCGCAAACTTGATGATTGAGTTGGAGGCGTGCGTGGCCACGCAGTCGTGGGTGAACAGGGAGTACAGGAGAGGGCTCAGAACGCACCCTTGTGGGGCCCCAGTGTTGAGGATCAGCGGGTTGGAAATGTTGTTGCCTACTGTCACCACCTGGGGGCGGCCCGTCAGGAAGTCCAGTACCCAGTTGCACAGGGCGGGGTCGAGACCCAGGGTCTCAAGCTTGATGACGAGCTTGGAGGGCACTATGGTGTTAAATGCCGAGCTGTAGTCGATGAACAGCATTCTCACATAGGTATTCCTCTTGTCCAGATGGGTTAGGGCAGTGTGGTTGAGATTGCATCGTCTGTGGACCTATTTGGGCGGTAAGCAAATTGGAGTGGGTCTAGGGTGTCAGGTAGGGTGGAGGTGATATGGTCCTTGACTAGTCTCTCAAAGCACTTCATGATGACGGAAGTGAGTGCTACGGGGCGGTAGTCGTTTAGCTCAGTTACCTTAGCTTTCTTGGGAACAGGAACAATGGTGGCCCTCTTGAAGCATGTGGGAACAACAGACTGGGATAGGGATTGATTGAATATGTCTGTAAACACACCAGCCAGCTGGTCTGCGCATGCTCTGAGGGCGCGGCTGGGGATGCCGTCTGGGCCTGCAGCCTTGCGAGGGTTGACACGTTTAAATGTTTTCCTCACGTCGGCTGCAGTGAAGGAGAGTCCGCATGTTTTAGTTGCGGGCCGTGTCAGTGGCACTGTATTGATTGTCCTCAAAGCGGGCAAAAAAGTTATTTAGTCTGCCTGGGAGCAAGACATCCTGGTCCGTGACGGGGCTGGTTTTCTTTTTGTAATCCGTTATTGACTGTAGACCCTGCCACATACCTCTTGTGTCTGAGCCGTTGAATTGAGATTCTACTTTGTCTCTATACTGACGCTTAGCTTGTTTGATTGCCTTGCAGAGGGAATAGTTACACTGTTTGTATTCGGTCATGTTTCCGGTCACCTTGCCCTGATTAAAAGCAGTGGTTCGGGCTTTCAGTTTCACGCGAATGCTGCCATCAATCCACGGTTTCTGGTTTGGGAATGTTTTAATCGTTGCTATGGGAACAACATCTTCAACGCACGCTCTAATGAACTCGCTCACCGAATCAGCGTATTCGTCAATGTTGTTGTCTGACGCAATACGAAACATATCCCAGTCCAAGTGATGGAAGCAGTCTTGGAGTGTGGAATCAGATTGGTCGGACCAGCGTTGAACAGACCTCAGCGCAGGAGCTTCTTGTTTTAGTTTCTGTCTGTAGGCAGGGATCAACAAAATGGAGTCGTGGTCAGCTTTTCCGAAAGGAGGGCGGGGCAGGGCCTTATATGCATCGCGGAAGTTAGAATAGCAGTGATCCAAGGTTTTTCCAGCCCTGGTTGCGCAATCGATATGCTGATAAAATTTAGGGAGTCTTGTTTTCAGATTAGCCTTGTTAAAATCCTCAGCTACAATGAATGCAGCCTCCGGATAAATGGATTCCAGTTTGCAAAGAGTCAACAGCCATTTAATCTGTCTTTAATAGTTAAGGTACGTTAATGGCTAGCTCTGGCTAGCTCTGTCCACGACATTATGTTATTATATTTTGAAATAGGGCAAATTTGATTAATAATTGACTGACATTTCGCGCTACGTGTATTCGCTTCCGGACTTGGAGAGCGCTCATAGCGTTGTACAACACCTCTCTGAATAACGGGGCGTGATTTTGGCTTAATTGCGTTGGGAAAAGGGAATACGTGGGTGGATTTACGGAATTGTAAGTATTGTAAGTATATGTATGTCCCTTAAGGTCCTTGTGTAATTGTAATGTGATATTGTACCCCCTAGCTCGATTGTCCATTGTTTAATCTATGTATTCCCTCATGTGCTTTATGTATTGATTTGTTGTTAAGAGAAAAAAAGGGTGGACTTGCGGCTATTTGCGAGTGTACCCATAGAAGCAAAGCAGGAAGTAATATCGAAGAACCATAGAACTAAAAGCAGGAAGTACACCCATCAACCTGTAATGTGATTTGTTGAATGAACTCAATTGCCGTTACAAAAAATACATTCCATTGCATGAGCCACATCAGTTAGCGACCATTGCATTAACATTCTACATTACCAGGCAGCCATTGAGAACGTACCCATGAGTTTAACAGTCAAATTGCCATGGTTAGTGGTTCCAACGTTCCAATTTCTATAATTTTAACCACGCCCCAATTATCTCACAGTAACCAATGAAACTGATGCGCCAACGCGCCTGCTCGGTGGATGATAACACGTGGTTCTTGGCAAGTAACGCAGACGCATGCATTGCTTCAATAATGGCGGACGGTGGATGCAATTCTTCGTTGCGTCTACCCTGCGTTTTCTCGCCAAAATCACGCCAATACCTAGCTTCATTTGCCCAAGATGGTAGACTCCGTATATGGAACACAGATAGTAAAATACTTCATCAAGAATACGTGCCTTCAGCCCACTTGAGTGCCACTTGTACCTGCATAGTTTGGGGACCATGCCGAATCGCCAAGGTATGTTTGGGCGATGCATAGCCATAGGCCCGGGTGAGTCTGCTAGGAGATCACTTTGTAATAACTTGATAAAATGTATTTATGAAAATATTTACTTTATTAGATGTATACTTGTTAAGTATCATCTGTAGTCGTTTACCATTATGTTGTGTGGACTGCCTAGCAAAGTAATTACCATGTTAGCTTCGTTAGCAACGAGCTAAAGTCCGTTACAGCAACTGTCCTGTAGGACGCACATGTTTTTCGCACGTGGTGGTCGCCCCAAAAATTTGCCACAGGTCTCTTTTTGAAGGTGTCATGATTCTTACCAAAAATGGACTTTTCAGTGTAACAAATGTGTGTATATAGGGACCACCAGTAATAATGAATGTATTTCAAATACGAACACGTTAAATGTAGCTAGCTATCTCGTTAGCGAACCGTAAAGGATAACTGTACCTAGTTAGGTTAGCTCCTCTAGTTAGCTAATCACCGTATATGACGCAGATTCTGATTTCCAAATCCTCATTTTAACCACCTCAATGGTTTACTTTATAGAAGTTAACCGTAACACAGAACAATACACGACTGACGTAATTATTTTAATAGCACTGAGTTTTACAAAATAAGTTTGACTCCAGGTGTAAAACGGGCTTTGTAAATACATTTGATTGACAATTTCCGTAAGCACTGACAATTTACCTTAAGTATGCATGACAAAGTGCATTATACCCCACGGCCAATGTTCCTAGTCTAAAATTGTCACTATAAACTCTTAAGAACAACCGGTAGGAAAACACCTTTTGGTTCGTTCAACCTTTAAACCCAACTAATTATTTGGTGAAAAGTGTTCCTGGAACCGGAAAGAACCAAATAACCCATTGTAGTTCTAGGTAGGATACATTTTTACATCTATAAGTGTAGCTAGATGCTAACCAATTGTCTACATGTGACATTGTGGGATTTGTGACCATACGTCTTCGACAACAAAATGCTTTTGTGATTTAGCAGATGCTTTTGATGTTGTAGTCTAGTCTCATTATTTCGGAATCTTGGTAATTCAAGGTTTAAACTTCGATGCTATGGAAATTCAGACCACCCATAGACGAGGCCTTCGAAACAGAAAAGGAAAACTGAAGTCCTGTGTCAAAGTCAATAATAAAACGTGATTGACTTAAACTGTATTTTACTTCAGGAGGGACCTCGGAGGAAGAAGAGGAAATCAGAGGCAGGGCATGTGGAGGATTTGGCGGATCTGTTGGCTCTGGGAACGGTGGCGGGCAGCATTATCATTTACAGCGCAGTGAAGGGGGCACTGCACTGCACACTGGTAAGGACTGGGATGTAGCATGACTTTCATTGCCAATTTGGGAAGTACCAAAAATCATATTCAGCTCAATGTTGCTTGCGCAATGCAACTAAATGGTTGACTTTGTGGTTGAACATGGTACTTGAAAAATATGTATTATAGAAGACTGCAGTGACAAGTCACGGGTTAAAGTTCTGTCACTGCGATGGATTTCTATGAAATGCATTTTGGAGAGGTTATTTTTTTAGGTCAATGTAGATTGGCGACAATCAGGGTCTGATTTTAGACCTGGGACACCAGCTCTGTGCAATTCGGTAGGACAGAAGCAGCAGGCTCCTGACCTTGTGGGTTAAGAGTTGAATACCCCTGAAATGGCCCATGCATGGTCCAATATGTTTAAAATAAGTGAAACATTTTAATAGTTAGTTATTGGGCCCATTTCTGGAGGTGGAAGTTGTTTTAGATGGTGTCTGCATCCTTTTATTTGGAAACTTGAGTGTAATGTCTAAGTCACCAGAACTTAGCTTCTCAGTCCTTCAACATATCAATTAACCCGGGGAGGACCCCACATCTTCTAAGCAAGGGGACTGGAATTGGTCACAGTTTAATACATGTACAAAATCATCATTTCCCCTAAAATCATGATGGTCGTAACTTTCTTACATGAATGGGTAGGTTAACTTGGCCCCAGACAATTGAGCTGAGATCGACTTAAAGAAAAATTCCAAGCAAGAAACTCCTAGTATTTGTTTCATTTGTCCATTGTTGACAGTCCCTAATTGTTTAGCTTGTCAGCCCTTAACTTTTCAAGAGATATTTCTTTGAAAATACATCCCTGTATGATGCGTTCATTTACAGTCATAGGATTTGTTTTGTAACTTCACAATTACTTTTTAGTCATCAACCTTGCATCTCAGGTAATATATCATTATTATTGAAATGTCTGATACTGTCTTTATCCAAACTGTAAACCATATGAATTTATTTGGTGTGAAATGTTCTTTCTCATTATTAAAGCTCATATTTAACCTCTGCTCCTTCCCAGGATGGGGGTCATAATGGGGGAGTGAACTGTGTTGAGTGGCACCCCGAGGACGGCCTGCTCTACAGCGGCTCAGACGACTCCTACATCGTAGAGTGGGACCTGCAGACAAGCAAGACCCGCTGGTGGGTACCTTCCCTTTCTGTGTTTGTAGAAATCAGTCACTCAAAGTGGTCTAAATTCAGAAGATAATTCTTTGCGATAGTCTATGGCTTAGCAGTAACACCTTTTTAGGAGTTGAAAGGTCTGTCCTCCACCACAGGTTTCCCTCACTGTAGGAATCAGTTAATACCAGACTACATTCACAATCAATTTGAAATCTGTTATGGTGCGTCAACCTGATATTTCTAACTTGTGTAAATTTCGATATCCAGGAGAATAAGAAAAACATTGGTCTAGCCACTCAAAGGCTATTAGACCTGGTTAGGTCAGGTGGAACTTTGTGTGGAGTATAGAATAGTGGCTAACAGACTGCTTACAAAGGCAAATGTCCCAGAGGAATCAAAGCATCGGGAAGAATAGATAAGTTGTGCATCTGTATCAATGCACTTGGTGATTTAGAATTTCGTAAACCTTTGCCTTGGGTGGTGTAGCTGCCGCCGCCCCCCAGCAAACCTGTCCCCTGCCCATTGACACCCACATCCTATCTTTTCTCTCTCCCACTCTCTGGTTTCTTTATTTTATGGAAGACCCATTAATTGTCACTTTTCTCAACAGTAAGTGGAAGGCGGACCGTGCGTCAGTGACCAGTCTGTGTGTGAGTCCTGATGGCAAACTGCTGCTCTCAGCGGGACAGACCATCAAGATGTGGGACCTCAAGACCAAGGAGGTGTACCGGGTAAGTTAGTGGGACCTTTCCAGCAGTGACATGGCCCACATTCACATGAATTCATCATGATACTGTCCAGGGGAACTGACACCAAGGGTCCTATCCTCACCGTTTAGTTAATTTACAGTGCATTTGGACAGTATTCAAACACCTAGACTTTATCCACATTTTACATCCTTCAAAAATGGATGATTGTTTTTTCCCCTGTTAGTCTACATACAATACCCCATAATGACAAAGGAAAAACAGGTGTTAAACATTTTTGCAAATGTATAAATAAAAAAATATGTTCAAATGTACTTATTTTCAGACCCTGTACTCAGTACTTTGGCAGTGAATACAGCCTCAAGTCTGCTTGGGTATGACGACAAGCTTGGCACACCTGTTTTTGGGGAGTTTCTTCCATTCTCTGCAGATCCCCCCCCCCCAAGCTCTGTCAGGTTGGATGGGGAGCGCTGCTGCACAGCTATTTTCAGGTCTTTCCAGAGATGTTCGATCGGGTTCAAGTCCTGAAGCCTCCTGTGTTGTCTATGCTGTGTGCTTAGGGTCGGTGTCCTGTTGGAAGGCGAACCTTCGCCCCTGTCTGAGGTCCTGAGTGCTACTGAGCAGGTTTTCGTCAAGGATTTTTGTTCTTTGCTCCGTTCATCTTTTTCTCGATCCTGACTAGTCTCCCAGTCTCTGCCGCTGAAAAACATCTCCACAGCATGATGCTGCCACCCATGCGTCACTGTAGGGGGGGTGCCAGGTTTCCTCCAGATGTGACTTTTGGCTTTCTGTCCAAAAAGTGCAATCTTGGTTTCATCAGACGAGCATTTTGTTTCATGGTATGATGGTAGTCCATTGGGTGTCTTTTGGCAAACTCCAAGTAAGCTGTCATGTTCCTTTTACTGAGGAGTGGCTTCCACTTGGCCACTCCACTTGGCCACCTGATTGGTGGAGTGCCACAGATGGTTGTCCTTCTGGAAGGTTCTCCCACCTCCACAGAGGAACTCTGGACCCTCGGGTTCTTGGTCACCTTTCTGACCGAGGCCTTTCTCCCCTGATTGTTCAGTTTGGCTGGGCGGCCAGCTCTATGAAGAGTCTTGGTGGTTCCAAACTTCCGTGTAAGAATGATGGAGGCCACTGTGTTCTTGAGGACCTTCAATGCTGAAGAAAAAAATAATGGTGCCCTTGCCCAGATGTTTTGACACAATCCTGTCTCGGAGATGTACGGACAATTCCTTAAACACCATGGCTTGGTTTTTGCTCTGACATGCACTGTCAACTGTGACGGATCAATGGAAACAGGATGCACCCAAGTTCAATTTTGAGTTTCAGAGAAAATGGTCAGGATAGTTGTGTAAATAAGGTTGTGTGTATGAACTCGGCAAAAAAAGAAACATCCTCACTGTCAACGGTTTGTTTTTAGCAAAAGTGTAAATATTCATATGAACACAAGATTCAACAACTGTGACAAACTGAACAAGTTCCATGTGTCCCTGAACAGAGGGGGTCAAAAGTAACATGCATGAAGTACTGCAGTGCATCTCTTCCTCATGGACTGCACCAGATATACCAGTGTGAACTGTTACCCCACTCTTCCACCAAGGCAAGTTTCTGGGGGAATGGCCCTAGCCCTCACCCTCCGATCCAACAGATCCCAGACCTGCTCAATGAGATTGAGATCTGGGCTCTTCACTGGCCATGGCAGAACACCGACCTTCCTGTCTTGCAGGAAATCACGAACGAGCAGTATGGCTGGTGGCATTGTCATGTCAGGATGGGCCCGTGGGAAGGGTACCATATGAGGGAAGAGGATGTCTTCCCTGTAACACACAGCGTTGCGATTGCCTGCAATGACAACAAGCCCAGTCAGATGATGCTGTGACACACCGCTCCAGACCATGACGGATCTTAATAGTTACAGTACCCATTCCAGGGTTTTTTCTTTATTTTTGTTGTCTTCACTATTATTAAACAATGTAGTAAACATCACAACCATGAAATAACACATGGGATCATGTAGTAAACAAGAAAGTGTAAAGCAAATCTAAATATATTTAATACCAGCTTCATGAGGTAGTCACCTAGACTACATTTCAATTTACAGGTGTGCCGTAAGTTACATTTTCTCTGGGTGCCAGGAAGAGATTATTCTGGGGCCAGACCCTGGTCTCTACACAATAAGGACAGTTTGTACAGCAGATTCTTAACAATTCACAGCAGATGGTAATATATAAATCCTAACCCTGTTACCCATTCCATACATCTGTCATGTAGACTGAAGGGGGTGTGTCTTTGTTATAAAAGGCCAAGGTATCTCTTGTCGTTTTGGCTCTCAACGAATCACTTATGGGTGGTTTGTTGACAAGCTCCATTACTGCAGTAATTAAATAAAGATTGTTTGAAATGTAAGTCTGCTTTTTGGTTACAAAGTCCATATTATGGCAAGAACACAAATAAGCAAACATAAATAAATGGCAGTCCATTACTTTAAGACATGAAGCTCAGTCAATCTGGAAAATGTCAATAACTTTGAAATGATCTTCATGTGCACTTGCTGAAACCATCAAGCGCTATGATGAAAGGGGCTCTCATGAGGACCGTCACAGGAAAGGAAACCCCAAAGTTATATCTGCTGCAGAGGATAAGTTAATTGAGTTACCAGCTGTAGAAATTGCAGAACAGATAAATGCTTCACAGAGTTCAAGTAACAGACACATCTCAACATCAACTGTTCAGAGACTGTGAATCAGGCCTTCACGGTCAAATTACTGCAAAGAAACCATTAAAGGACACCAATAAGACTACTTGCTTGGGCCAAGAAACACGAGCAATGGATATTAGACAGGTGGAGAAATGTAAAAATTTGTTTGGTTCCAACCGCTGTCTTTGTGAAAGGATGATCTCCGTAATGTGGTTTCCACCGTGAAGCATGGAGGAGGGGGTGTGGGGGTGCTTGGCTGGTGACAGTCAGTGATTTATTTAGAATTCAAGTCACGTTTAACCAGCATGGCGACCACAGCATTCTGCAGCGATACGCCAGCCTATCATTTGTTTTTCAACAGGACAATGACCCAACACCTCCATGCTGTGTAAGGGCTATTTGACCAAGAAGGAGAGTGATGGAGTGCTGCATCAGATGACCTGGCCTCCACAATCACCCGACCTCAACCCAACAATTGATACAGTTTGGGATAAGTTGGACTGCGGAGTGAATAAAAAGCAGCCAACAAGTGCTTAGTGTGTTGGCACTTCTGTTGGCACTCTTTCAAGACTGTTGGAAATGCATTCCAGGTGACGACCTCCTGAAGCTGGTTGAGAGTGCCAAGAGTGTGCAAAGCTGTCATCAAGGCAAAGGGTGGCTAATAAGAATAATCTCAAACATAAAATATATATTTTGATTTAACGCAATTTTTTTTGGTTACTACATGATTCTATGTGTTCAGTTTTGATGTCTTCATTATTATTCCACTATGTAGAAAATAGTAAAAAATGAGTACTTGTCAACTTTGGCAGGTACTGTATGTAAAAACAAATTGCGGTGCAGTGGCAAATATATAAAATAAAAGTGGAGTAAACGATTGCTTATGCCATGGGGATGGGAGTGCTCCTGTCCATCTAGAGTAAGGATCTGATACTATTTCTGATTTAACTCACATCACCAATGTTGCTGTTGAGCATTTTTTTTGATTAATAAAAGTTTTTTTTTTTTACATCCATTTGAGAATGACACAATAGTTCCTCAAAGCCTATTTCATCTTTTCCAGCTCTCTCCCTTCTGATAACCACTCAATGTGAAAGAGGAAAAAAATGTCATACTCTGATCCGGTGGAAACGTCAAAATAGGCTTGGTTACTTATCCCTTGTGCAAATACAATGTTTTAAGTTCCTTGCAGACCGGCCTTGTGTAGGCAGTGATTTGTAGGATATTTTTGTCTGGATTTTTTTTTTGTTGCCTGCAGACTGGTGTTATTTGTTGACTTATATGTAGGCTATTTTTACATATTGGCAATAGTTGAATTTTTAAAATAAAAGTTTAATTTTAATTTAGAATTGATAAACTATATGAAATTGATTTTGAGATAATAAAAAAAAAAAAAACCTTGTTCCTCGTGCTGGCACGCAGATCAGTATAAATGGACAAGGTTGCGGACTGCTGCTGTAACCAATTACCGGCAACTTCAGGAGCGTAATGGCAGTGTGCTAAGACCAGCAGCGGGAGCACACTGTTTTTCTTCTGGTTAGGTTATATTGATCTCAGGCTCCTTTTTGATTAATTTGTCACTTTGAATTGCAGTGCTTAAAGCATCATACAACCTCAGTAGCCTACATAGAGTTTGGTTTTATTCAAACAGGTTGTCCATACTTGGAAAAATACATGTTTTAAAATTTCAACCAACCGATTGGCCGAAAGAACTGAAGAGTCTTGGTTGACAAATTGTGGGCGTGTTACCACCCTAGTACTGTTCCAGCAGTGTCAGATTTGGGTCGTGTTCAGTAGGTAACAAGAAAGCCTCTTCGTTGCAGAACATTTTCTGTTGTGTCCTAATGAACACGTTCCAGAACAGTGATTACCTCAAGGAGGAGGAAATTATTCAAACGCCCCCTGTCTTTAAGATGTCTAACTCCCACTTGTTTTCATCAGAAGTTCACAGGTCACTCCACAGCTGTGACGAACCTGCGCTTCGCCACCACGCGTCCCCCGGACAGCAATGGCCTCTACTTCCTGTCCGGGGCGGCCCACGACAGACTCATCAGCGTGTGGTGAGAACGGACCGCCATAATGCTTTCCTCAGTAGATCCATTATACACGGGTTGTTTTATTGTGTTGCATGTGATTTGAAGTGACTTGTTTGAAGGAGCTCCTTTGTAAATGAGACCTGTCATTTGTCTCGACAGCCTGATTCTTTAAAGAAAAGGGCTGTCAAATGATATAAAAATAATTAGTCACGAATAATTGCTTGACTTTCTGTATTTAATCGATATTAATCGCTATGAATCTGCTCAAATTTGGCCTAAAATATTTGAAAAGCAGTACATTGGGTTACAGGCATGCTTTGTAAGGGACATTGATACAGATGATTGTTTCTAAGTGCTCCCAATGTTTAAGTCTGCATAGTCTTTCTTAAACTCTGATTTAGAGGGCTTAAGTCTTACATTTCACTTTCAAAGGTGTTTAAACATGTGGCGGAGATAATTAGTGCTTCCATTATATTGTGCCTCATCTTAATTGTTGCTCCTGCGGCAAAAAAATCTAAAAAATTTAACATAAAATAATACTTGAGGCGCACTATTAAGATGTTAGAGCTATCGACATGTGCGCCTCTGTTTACGTCAAGTGCGTGTGCGAGTCAGGCTGTTGCCAGAGGAGAGAACAAGGTGGCCTATACAGTTTGATAGGCAACACTAACTACGGCTGGGTTGATAAAGTGAAAATGTCCTACAAAGACATTGCCCTCTTTCGGAAGCAATTTTGCTTATGTAAGTAATTTGGCTTCACAACGTTCCTGCAGATTTTGGGCTTTTTAAACCATTTTTTGGTCTACATTAATGTGCATTAACCTGTTTCCTGCAATGACAATATTTGCCCTGTCCCTGTTGCTCTGCTGGCTCTCACTTTTGCTACCCTTTCCACCCATGACTGCACCCCTGCCCAGTTATGTGAAATCTATGGATTGGGGCCTAATGCGTTTACTTCAATTGACTGATTGTACTGTAACTCACAACAATTTTACTAAGTGTTGTATTTATATTTTTGTTCAGTATAATTGTTGGGAAGACAGAGGAATTCTGGCGCTTTGTCTGTGAACATCGGGTTCTTTGTCATCTCCCTGACCAAGGCCCTTATTCCCCTATTGCTCAGTGGCCGGGCGGCCTACCTCTAGGAAGAGTCAAACTTCTTCCATTTGAAGAATGATTGTGGCCGATGTGTTCTTGGTGACCTTCGACGCTGCAGAAATGTTTTGGTACCCTTCCCCAGATCTGTGTCTTGACACAATCCTGTCCAATCAATTGAATTTACAACACGTGGACTCCAATTAAGTTGTTGAAACATCTCAAGGATGTTTAATGGAAAGGATGAGCTCAATTTCAAGTGTCATTGCAAAGGGTGTGAATACTTATAAGGTATTTCGGTTAAATTTTTAGCTTAATTAAACTGGTATTCACTTTGTTATTATAGATTATTGTGTGTAGTTTGAGGGTCAAAAAACAATTTCATCCATATTATAAGGCTGTAATGTAACAATGTGGAAAAGTCGAGGGGTCTGAATTCTTTCCGAATGCACTTGTGCACAGCCTGCAAATTTTTTTGTGGGACATAAGATTTATCTTTGATCTGTTGCATGGCTACCTAGCAATATCATATTTGGTTTGCAATCTACGAATGTGTTGAGTTCCGACCCTTGGGTGGTAAATGGTGTGGCATAGGCTAGGCCCTATGCAAATATACACACAAATGCAGAGCAAAATATATTTATGTTTTTGTAATACTTCCAAGAGTTACTGTGTGTGTAGGTTTTTTATTTTATTTATTTTTTAGACCCACTCTTAGGACATTGTTAAGGTTACACTGGTGTGTTTGAGGAATTCTGGTTCAAAATTCTGCTCAAATGATTTGATTTTTTTTGTATAACTGTTATTTAACTAGACAAGTCAGTTAAGAATAAATAATTTTTTACAAAGATGGGCTACACTGGCCAAACCTGGACGACGATAGGCTAATTGTGGCGCCCAATCACGGCTGGTTGTGATACAGCCTGGGTTCAAACCAGGGTGTCTGCAGTGACACCTATCACTGAGATGCATTGCTTTAGACTCTTAGACAGCGGCCTAGCTCTCCAGATGGCCAGTTAACCATATATTTGATACACTGAGTGTACAAAACATTAAGAACACCTTCCAAATATAGTTCACCCCACCTTTGCCCTCAGAACAGCCTCAGTTTGTTGGGGCATGGACTCTACAAGGTGTCAAGTGTTCCACATGGACGGTGGCCCATGTTGAATCCAATGCTTCCCACAGTTGTCAAGTTGGCAGGATGTCCTTTGGGTGGTGGACTATTCTTGATACACATGAGAAACGGTTGGGTGACAAACCCAGCAGTGTTGCAGGTCTTAAATCAACCCGGTGTGCCTGGCCCCTATAACCGCTTGTCTTGGATTCACCTGGTCAGTCTGTCATTGAAAGAGAAGGTCTTCATAATGTTCTGTACATTAAGTGCAGTATATATTACTATGGAATTTTTCATGGTGTTATCTTTATCGTATTGTCATACTAAGCTAGTATTGATATTGAAACCCAAATTCTGAAATGTGTTTTTGATTAGCTCCCTTAGGGTAGCCTCAACACATGCATATGGCCAACCCCATGCTTTAGACATCTATAGCCTAGCCAAAATGCTACTACAGCCTAGGGATGGGCATGGTTATCCAAACGGACGTTAGTATTCGATTAGTTGCGGTAGTATTAATTGGAGAAATAAGCCTACTTTTAATGAGGCTTTGTCTAAAATGTAAATCTGTGAAATTGCTACATATAAGTCAGCGGTCACATTTAGCTTTCAGAAATCTGCATTTTCAAAAAACAGACCTAAAAAAACAATCATGTTATTTTTTGCTTCAATAGTGTTTAGGGGCATGTCACTAGTTTTTATTCATACAAAATACATTCGTGCTACACATTTGACAGAAAGTACTTCATCAGATGACAACCAAAGTGCAACACAATTTGGATAGCAACCGCACATAAATAGGCGTACAATGAAAAGGCAAGGTATTTTTTTGCCAAAACGATACATGGCCATATTTCTACAGTTTATAGTAGAAGAAATGGGGCCAGCTACATTTCCTTATGTTTTGCTTGAAGTTAATCTTGCATTTTGGAAAGTACTGGAGCAGAATTTCGTGATCCAAGCAAATATTTTTTTCCAAGTGAAAAAGTGCAACTGAAGCACGGAATTAGACCTTTTACATTCATCATTTGGAGCAAACCCTGAGTGAAGCCGAGCAGAATTTACACTAAAAATCCTTTTTAGATCTGCGTTCTTTCTTTTTCTGTTTGAGCAACGCGACCCCTGCAAGGATAGGCAGTGACATTTTTATATTTTTATTAAACCGTTGTGAATTTGAGTGCACCCCATAAAGTTAACAATTAAAAAGGTGAATATTTTCTTCCCTATTGTTATTAACTTTAATTTTTACATCCCTAATTAACAAATGTGTTTGTCTTCAATTGATTTGTATTGGTCACTTGCTGCCAAGAACTCAAGGTTAAGTTTACAAATGAAAAAAGCAAAGCCAAATGGCTCGTCTTTGGGCTGGTGTGTGTGCTTCATCTTCATGTCTGTCTATCCACCCCTCAGGCAAGTCCAGGAGGACAGCAATGACAAGAACTCTGTGGTGTCCTTCACCCTGACGGACGACCCCCAGCACATTGACCTCTTCACTTCCAACAGCAAGGAAGAGGTGAGTCGACCTTGCCTCACTGGAGGTAGGGTAGGGGTCCGTTTTACCTAACAAGTTTCAGTTCACCAAACGTCCCCCAGTGAAGGACCCAGGAGCACTGGCTGTGGAAGTTAATCTATATCACTTGCTCACTCTCCACCCTGCTTTCTCAATCGTCATCGTCTACTCCCTTCTTACCACACTGTGCCCTGACCTAATGGCCGTGAGATTGAGATCTGAGGGGATGGAGCGTATCCTCTGTAAAATAATAAAGAGGCTGTTGACCGAGCTTGATTCACTGATAAGTGCCTACCTTGGTTCAAGACATTCCTTAGAAACTGTGGGTGTGCATTTGGGGTCTAAGGCAAGGTTGTGGTGGGTGATTTGGGACTGGACCTCTGACACATGCCTAATGCTATTTCTCCTTCTCCTAGGCGGTGAGGCTGGCGGTTGTGTGTAAGGATGGGCAGCTTCATCTCTTTGAGCACTTTCTGAACGGGTTAGTCTCTAAAACCTTGTCCCTTCCTGTCACTGTGCAAGGCGGACTCTTCTTATTCCTCTAGCACAACAAGGATCATATCCTCATTAATTTACAGCCATTTAGCAGTCAATACCAACACACCTTTCCCCTGTCACTGGGCAAGGCGGAGTACTTAAATGGCACTGATTCTTATACATTATCTGTCAGGGAAGAGAGAACGTTCAATGAGGGAAAGGAGACGTATAGTAGTATGACAATTGCCAATTTCAGGAAAGAAGTGATGTTTATAGTAGGGTAAAGAAAATCCTTTGGCATCAAGTGACCATAAAATTGTTACATGGTAGTTAGACAGCGTAATTGGTGTAGTAGTTAGATTGTTAAATAGTACTGACAGCTGAGATTTTATTTACTCGAATTATAGTGCTGGTACACATTATTACATGGTAAACCAGTGTTTTCCCCAAACGCATGGAGTAGCCAGCCAAATAGAAAAAGTAGCCAGCCAGATTCCCAAAATGTTTGCCGAACAAGCTTTATTTTGGTGGCTTCTGGTACATTCTATTGCTAGATTGGTATTTTCAACTAGCAACCAGGGTTTGAAATTAATACCCTACAAATGTGGGTAGGTTTTGTCATTGGTGGCTAAGAATGTATATTTCACCAGCCACGTTGGCAGGTGGTTAAACAGAGCAAATGTCCAAATCTCACATGATGAATTTGGTTGAATTGACAAAGACTATTAGTGTGACATTATCTTGTTTCCTGGCCAGTTACATCATTCTGTTCACATGCTAGGTTGCTTTTCGATGTTTGAGTTTGCAACTGTCTGCTGCTGAGACGACATTGCAATCTGAGATTTCTTTTAAATCAGACAAGCGTGTGCCCATATTATGACGGTAACGGCCTGTCCCTTAAAGGTCCCGCTGAACATATTTTCCTCAGCCCTCCTAGTGGCCAGTGATTTTATGTAGGTATACTAAAATCAGTTTGGGCTCAATTTCTACCAGCATGTCACCTGTTCAACAAGAGGCAAAACAACTCAAGATCACCTTTGCTCCACACAAAGCTTTGCCTTGCCCTCCATTTATCAAATCTTACAATAATGCCATCTTCCTGATTCTTGAACCGGCAAAGCATCAATACAGGACTAAGATCGAATCCAACTACACCGGCTCCGACGCTCGACGAATGTGGCAAGGCTCAAAACTATCAGTGATGACAAAGGGAAATCCAGGCGAGAGCTGTCCATTACCTCGAGCCTAAAATATTAACTAAATGCCTTCTATGCTAGCTTTGAAGCAAGCAACACTGAACCATACGTGAGAGCACCAGCTGTTCCGGACGACTGAGATCATGCTCTCCTTAGTGGATGTGAGTAAGACCTTTTTAAACAGGTTAACATTCACAAGGCTGCAGGGCCAGACGGATTACCAGGACACTTACTTTGCAAATGCGCTGGCAAGTGGCTTCACTGACATTTTCAACCTTTCCCTGTCCGAGTCTAATACCAGCATGTTTTAAGCAGACCACCATAGTAGTGTCTGTGCCCAAGAAAGACAGTACTTTTGCCCAGGTAACCTATTGCACCGTGCACTCACATCTGTAGCCATGAAATGCCTCAAGGCTAGAAACCCTGGACCCACTTCAATTAGTATACCACCCAAACAGATCTACAGATGCAATCTCTATTGCACTCCACGCTGCCCTTTCCCACCTGGACAAAAGGAAAACTGTGACTGCTCATCATTGACTACATCTCAGCATTCAACTCCAATGTGCCCTCCAAGCTCATCACTAAGGTGCATGGTACTGAATCCCTCCCTCTACAATTGGATCCTGTACTTCCTGATGGGCTGCCGCTAGGTATTGAGGGTCAGTGTGGCGGATGTGTTGCCCACCCTCAACACCTGGCGGCAGCTCATCAGGAAGTACAGGATCCAATTGTAGAGGGAGGGATGAGGCCCCCCTGGTGCATGCGTAATCCCCTCCGGCACTCCATTCACCTACTACGACTGTGGCTGTGCACGACTCCCAACACCATGTTTGCCAATAACACGGTGGTGGTGGGCCTGAACAACAACGAGACTGCTTATAGGGAGGTTAGAGACCTGGCATCGTTGTGACAGGACTACAACCTCTCCCTCAATGTGAACAAGACAAAATATGGTTATAGTGGAATACAGGAAACTGAGGGTCAAACCCGCCCCCATTCACATCGACAGGGCTGTAGTGGAGCAGGTCGAGAGCTTCAAGTTCCTCGGCGTCCACGTCTAAGGCCCTATCATGGTGCAAACATACCAACATGGTTGGAATGACAACACCTCTTCCCCCCTCAGGCTGAACATTTTCTCATGGGCCCTCGGATCTTCTACAGCTGCACCATTGAGAGCATCTTGGCTGGCTGTATCCCCGTTGGCATAGCAACTGCTCGGCATTCGACCACAAGGCTCTACAGAGTAGTGTACGGCTCAGTACATCACTGGGGCCAAGCTCCCTGCCATCCAGGACCTCTATACCATGCGGTGTCAGGAAGAGTCCAGCCGCCCATATGGCAAATGCTATCGGAGCACGAAGTCTGGCACCAAAAGGCTCCTGAACAGCTTCTACCCCCCAAGCCATAAGGCTGCTAAATGGCTATGAGGACTGCAGTGACCCTTTTTGCACTCTCTTTTTGACTATGCCACACCCCATAATGGCAAAGCAAATACTTTGGCAGCGATTATAGCCTCAAGTCTTTTTTTGGTAGGACGCTACATACACCTGTATTTTAGGGAGTTTCTCCCATTCTTCTCTGCAAATCCTCATGCTCTGTCAGGTTGGATGGGGAGCGTTGCTGCACAGCTATTTTCAGGTCTCTCCAGAGATTGTCGATCGGGTTTATGTCCGGGCTCTGGCTGGGCCACTTTCAGTCAATTCTGACCAGTCTATCCAGTCCCTGCCACTGAGAAACATCCCCACAGCTTGATGCTGCAACCACCGTGCTTCACTGTAGGGGTGGTGCCAGTTTTCCTCCAGACGTGAAGCTTGATATTCAGGCCAAAGAGTTCAATCTTGATTTCATCAGACCAGAGGATCTTGTTTCTTGATCAGTCCTTTAGTGCCTTTTACTGAAGAGTAGCTTCTGTCTGGTCATGACCATAAAGGCCTGATTGGTGGAGTTCTGCAGAGATGGTTGTCATTCTGGAATGTTCTCCCATCTAAAGAGGAACTCTGTCAGTGTGACCATTGGGTTCTTGGTCACCTCCCTCACCAAGGCCCTTCTCCCATGATTGCTCAGTTTGGCCGAGTTGCCAGCTCTAAGACGTCTTGGTGGTTCCAAAGTTCTTCCAATTTAATAATGGTGACTGTTGTTAGATCCCATCAAAGCTGAAGGAATGTTTTGATACCCTTCCCTAGATCTGTGGCACAACACAATCCTGTCTCGGAGCTCTACGCACAATTCCTTCGACCTCATGGCTTAGTTTTTGCTCTGACTTGCACTGTCAACTGTGGGACCTTTTATATAGACAGGTGTGTGCCTTTCCAAATCATGTCCAATCAATTAAATTTACCACAGGTGGACTCCCAAGTTGTAGAAACATCTCAAGGATGATCAATGGAAACAGGATGCACCTGCGCTCAATTTTGAATCTCATAGCAAAGGTGCTGAGAACATATACATAAGTATATATTTTTTAAATTTGTAATAAATTAGCAAAAAGTGTGGCACAGCTAGCACCTCGGTGCAGTTTCTTAGACCACTGCGCCACTCTTGAGGCCCACGCGCACCTCATTTATATAGCCATGCTATCATTGCGCATTTTGTAGTTATTTGTTTATATTTGTTAGATTTTGTCCACCCGCCTCTTGAAGATTGACCACAAGTTCTCAATGGGATTAAGGTCTGGGGAGTTTCCTGGCCATGGACCCAAAATATTGATGTTTTGTTTCCGAGCCACTTAGTTCACACTTTTGCCTTTTTGGAAAAAAGGCATCGTTCCTCACCAAACTGTTCCTGGATGGTTGGAAGAAGTTGCTCTCGGATGTTGGTACCATTCCTTATTCATGGCTGTGTTCAGGCAAAATTGTGAGTGAGCCCACCCCCTTGGCTGAGAAGCAACCCTACATAAGAATGGTCTCAGGATGCTTTACTGTTGGCATGACACAGGACTGATGGTAGTGCTCACCGTGTCTTCTCCGCACAAGCTTTTTTCCGGATGCACCAAACAATCGGAAAGGGGATTCATCAGAGAATATGACTTTACCCCAGTCCTCAGCAATCCAAATGCAGTGGAAATGTTTTTGGGGATTCAGTTCCTGTGCATGGAAATGAGGGACTTTGCAATTAATTGCAATTCATCTGATTACTCTTCATAACATTCTGGAGTATATGCAAATTGCCATCATACAAACTGAGGCAGCAGGTTCATTCTAGCTGGAGAGGGCTCGGCAGACTTATCTGACTAGCGAATTGCAAACTAGCCTGCTTAATTTACGTGGAAAAGGTACCCGGTTGACCACGATTTCTGTAATTGACTGTATAGCTGGCTAGTGGGAAAACACTGGTACACTTCTGATACCTAGGTCGTGTTCAGTAGGCATGAAATGGAAGGAAAGGGGAGGGGCTCATCTGAACCTGTCCAATAAGAAACCATGTTGTTTTTCTGTTGCCCACCAGTTTGTTACGGTGTGCCCTACTTACAAGACCCTGTTTATTTGAAATGCCCTTCTCCACCTTTACTTTAATGTAGGCCTTGTAAGAAGCCGCTGTCCCCCTCCTGTACAGTCCAGATGTCTGGGCTTGAGGATATCCCCGTGCCCGTTCCTCTGTTGGCTGCGGCCCTCACCGCGGACACACGCAGCCTCCTGCTTGCCTATGGCAGCTACCTGCAGCCAGTCATGGAGAGATTGGTGAGTGGTGCACAGTTCAATTGAATAGTGTTTTCTCCAACACTCAACTGTAACCCGTCAAATAGACATTTACAGCTTAAGGTTGTAGTGCAGGTAGCTAATAAAGGATTGTCTTTATTAAGTCTAGGTTGATAATAGGCGAGCAATATTCCTGACTTGAATGTTGTTTGTGCCGTGGCTCGTCAATGTACAGGTCTCACTTTGACCTGGTCTCACTTTGGTTTTTGCGTTGGTTTCAGCAGAACACTACTTTCTACCCAGTTAGAAAATGTGAATATCCGGGGGGAAAAATGAATGCAAAAGAAAATATGGACGTAGATGAATTGCTACCAGATTGATGGACTGTTCAGCAAACATGTTACCTGTGTTAATCTGTCAGTAAATCAGACACCATGCTCCCTTGGTAATGGCACATGCTGTCCTGTGCCTCACCCAGTCAATAAATTATTTATAGCACAGAACATAAAATACTACATTTTTATTGTTCGGTGCATTCGGGAAGTATTTAGGCACCTTGACACTTCACATTTTGTTACATTTCAACCCTATTCTAAAATGGACACAAAAAATCTCAATCTACACACATTTTAAATACAGAAAATATACCTTATTTACATAAGTATTCATACCCTCTACTATGAGACACGAAATTGTGCTCCGATGCATCCTGATTCCATTTATCATCCTTAAGATGTTTCCACAACTTGATTGGAGTCCACCTGTGGTAAATTCAATTGATTGGACATGATTTGGAAAGGCACACAGCTGTCTATAGAAGGTGCCACAGTTGACAGTGCATTTTAGAGCAAACACCAAGCCATGTCGAAGGAATTGTCGTAGAGCTCCGAGACAGGATTGTGTGGAGGCACAGATTTGGGGAAGGGTACCAAAACATTTCGGCAGCACCGCCAAACTGAGCAATCGGGGAAGACCAAGAATCCAATGGTCAGAGTTCCTCTGTGGAGATGGGAGAACCTTCCAGGTGGACACCCATCTCTGCAGCACTCCACCCATCAGGCCTTTATGGTAGCGTGGCCAGATGGAAGCCACTCTTCAGTAAAAGCCACATGACAGCCCACTTGCCAAAGGGTATCTAAAGACAGTCAGACCATGATAAACATCCTCTGGTCTGATGAAACCAAGATTGAACTTTTTTGTCACATCTGGAGGAAATCTGGCATCATCCCTACGGTGAAGCATGGTGGTGGCAGCATGCTGTGGGGTTGTTTGTCAGTGGCAGATACTGGGAAACTTGTCAGAATCGAGGAAAGTACATAGATCCTTGATGAGAACTTGCTTCAGAAGTGTCCTTGCGTGACCCAGCCAGAGCCAGGGCTTGAACCCGATCGAACATCTCTGGAGAGACCTGAAAATAGCTGTGCAGCAGCTCTCCCCATCCAACCTGACAGAGCTTGAGAGGATCTGCAGACAGGAATGGAAGAAACTCCCCAAATACAGATGTGCCAAGCTTGTAGCATCATACCCAAGAGGACTCGAGGCTGTAATCGTAGCCAAAGGTGCTTCAAAGTACTGAGTAAAGGGTCTGAATACTAATGTAAATGTGATTTCTGTTTAAAACATTTAATAATAATCTAAACCTGTTCACTCTCATTATGGGCTATTGTGATGATTGAGTAAAAAAACAATATTATCCCTTTTAGAATAAGGCTATAATTGAACTGTGGAAAAAGTAGGTGTCTGAATACCTTCCGAATGCACTGTATATAAAACCCACATGTTTATACAGTTACTGACATTTTGTTCCTTCCCTTGTCCCCCATATAGGATGTGAACACAGCAGAGAGACACGTCTGCCTAACCCGCAATGTCCACACCACCCTCACCATCGCCATGGAAACTACTGTTTCCAAGGTAATGCCCAGTTGATGCCATTTCGGCCTTTTAGTCTGGTCTAAATGGCATAGGCTTGTTTCTGGTATAAATGCAACATGTAAAGTGTTTGTTTCACGATAATCCTGCTAAACTGCATGATCATTACACAAGTGCATCTTGTACTTGGGGTAATAGGCCTCTTTAACCTCTTGGAACTCCCCATACCGGATCCGGTATCAGGAATACAGACTCAAGCTCATTACCATAACGCAACGTTAACTATTCATGAAAATCGCAAATGAAATGAAATAAATATGCCATCTCGCAAGCTTAGCCTTTTGTAAACAAAACTGTCATCTCAGATTTTCAAAATATGCTTCTCAACCATAGGAAAACAATAATTTGTGTAACAGTAGCTAGCAAACAAAGGATTTAGCGTTAGCATTAGCGTTAGCATCCAGCACGCAACATTTCAACAAAAACATAAAAGCCTTCAAATAAAATCATTTACCTTTGAAGAACTTCTGATGTTTTCAATGAGGATACTCTCAGTTGGATAGCAGATGCTCAGTTTTTCCAAAAAGATTCTTTGTGTATTAGAAATAGCTCCGTTTTATACATCACATTTGGCTACCAAAAAAAAAACGAAAATTCAGTCCTCAAAACGCGAACTTTTTTCCAAATTAACTCCATAATATCGACTGAAAACATGGCAAACGTTGTTTAGAATCAATCATCAAGGTGTTTTTCACATATCTCTTCATTGATACATCGTTCTTGGACACATGCTTTCTCCCCTGAATCAAATGGTAAAGTGGAAGCAGCTGGCAATTGCGCACCGAATTCGACGCAGGACACCAGGCGGACACTTGGAAAATGTAGTCTCTTATGGTCAATCTTCCAATGATATGCCTACAAATACGTCACAATGCTGCTAAGACCTTGGGCGAACGACAGAAAGTGTAGGCTCATTCGTTGCGCAATCACAGCCATATAAGGAGAGAATGGAAAACAGAGCTTCAGAAATTCTGCTAATTCCTGGGTGATGCATCATCTTGGTTTCGCCTGTAGAATGAGTTCTGGGGCACTTACAGACAAAATCTTTGCAGATTCTGAAACTTCAGAGTGTTTTCTTTCCAAAACGGTCAAGAATATGCATAGTCGAGCATCTTTTCGTGACAAAATATCGCGCTTAAAACGGGAACGTTTTTTATCCAAAAATGAAATAGCGCCCCTAGAGATCCAAGAGGTTAAAATGTGCCGTTTTTTCACAATGCCACAGAAGTCTGAAGGTTTGAGGCAGCGTGCAATTGGCATGCTGACTGCAGAAATATCCACCAGACCTCTTTCCAGAGAATTTATTGTTAGTTTCTCCACCATAAGCCGCCTCCAACATCTTATTCGAGAATTTGACAGTATGTCGAACCGGCTTCACAACCGCGGACCACTTGTATGGCGTCGTGTGGGCGAGCAGTTTGCTGAGTGCCCCATTATTGCAGTGGGCTTAAGCTACTATAGGCAACGAACACAATTGCATTTTACCAATTGCAATTTGAATGCACAGGGATTCCCTTGACAAATGATCACAATAGATACGGGCTGATTTTCTAATCCACAACCTAGCTAAATAAACTAACGTTTATTTTTTAGAAGGTATGACAAATATTCCCAGTCATGTGAAATCCATAGATAAGTGCTTAATACATTTATTTCAAATTGACCTATTTCCTTAAATGAATTGTAAGTCAGTAAAATTGTTGCGTGTTGCCCTGTTTATTTTTGTTCAATATACATGCTCTTGTCTTTCAGGTGAAAACCCCAGTAGTTAACGCCAAGAGCAAAGTTCTTGTCCCTGGTCTTCCCGGTCACCAAGCGCCGGTCAAAGCAGCTTTGGGATCCGAGAAGAGGAAAAAGGGCACAGATACCAAAGAGGTATGTTGACCTTGTCAACCTGCCCTTCTCAACTCTGTTGGCGATTGCAATAAAAACCTTTACTTTTTGAAGATTTGTCTTGGAAACCCAGAACATGAGTATTGTCTAGTTTTGGCAGATTTCATTTTTTAATTTTTTTTTTTAACTAGGCTAGTCAGTTAAGAGAATTATTTTTTTACCTCGACGGCCTAGGAACAGTGGATTAACTTTTACCATGTCAGCACGGGGATTCAATCTAGCAACCTTTCGGTTACTGGCGCAACGCTCTAACCACTAGGCAACCTGTCGCCCCAGATGCACGACTTAGTTCTGGGGGCAGACTGTTAGAGAAGATGGTAGATTAAGGAGAATGTTTATTTGTATTTTTTTTTTACTGAATATTGTACAAATGTCGTCCACATGCTGAATTGTGAGTAACTCACATAATAAAAATGGCAATACAAACTAAAATATTATAAACAGCAGGCATAGGCAAAGTAAGTTGCTTAAGCAGAGCGGTAGTTCCACTCTTGTCAATCTGCCAAATGTCCCTTTCTGAAATTTGAAAGATCAACACTTGCGAAATCGTAGTTTGATCAGTGACATTCTGCACACCAGAACAAAGTTTATCGTTAGTTGTCGCATCCCTGAGTCTGACAGACGCTACGATAAGTTATATTAGGTGCATCTGTCCACGAGAGATTAGATTATAAGCGATGATCTGACGGCGTTTCACTCAGCAAAATGTTTAAATAATATATCATTAGCAGACTCTTAACCAAAACTTAGATGTGTGCATACAACTTATGCATGTGTTCCTAGGGATCAAACCCACTATCCTGGCGTTGCAAGCAATGTACCCTCCAAGAAAAATTGGGCACTGGACAAATTTCACTTCTGCTGTGCACAAACTTGAACGTTGTGAAATTTCTAACTTCAAGCGCACTTTTACTATGAACACTGAGGCTGTACCCACTTTAAGTTAGTTTCAGACAGTGGTCAAGTATGCTTTTGTTGCAATTTGATCATATGAGTGGCTATTTCCATGTTAAAATGTTATATCATTGAGTCTACAGTAGCAGCCAATGCGTGGTGTTCAATGTAGGCCTGCATTCCATAAGATAAAAAAAATATGCTGCAGTGCTTGACATTAACCTGTTTATCCACTTGTCCTTCAGACAAGGTGACTGAAAATATGGTGTTTGCTAGAAATTAAATGTATTATTCCCTCAACATTATTACTGAGAATCAGACAAATTGTTCTATTCTTTGCCTGTTGGCTACTTAGCTTATTCAAAATACAACACTGCCCCTTAGACAAAGCTCTTTACCCGACTCTTTTCAAATATGTCTTTTTGTGCTCTTGTAGTAAGCAATCACTTCTCATTTCTGACTATAAAGCATCTATAACTGGGCTAATAACTCACTAACTAGCAAAGGATATGAACAAATGCGCACATGTGGCTACATACTGATCTCAAAAGAATCCCATCTACTTATGACGGCTCATTCTGAACACAGTCCAGTTCAAAGTGTATGGCAATGGTCTGTTTGCATATAGGCCTACTGCAGCTCTGATTTGGCTTTGTGGCACTGGTGTGTAGAGTACAGACTGCATGTCCTGCAGAGTCCTGCATGTCAATGCAATACAATCCTACTCAGAAAAGTGGCTTGTTGCCTCGATCATAATTCCCACAGTCAAGGGAAATGTTGCTTGTGTTAGCTGAGGGGTGAAACTCGCATCTCGTACTTCTCTGTGCGGGCTGATATTTATTCTGTGGAAGTCTCAGGGGAGCTGCGTGCCCCTCACTGTTTAGAGGAAACATTGGTTGCAAGCAGTATGCTCTACTAACTGAGCTACAGAGGACCTGTTGCTGCCATTAGGCATGGACGAATTCTGTGTTACTCTGTCAGTAGTAAATGCAGTCAGACACCATGCAAAAGTATTGTTTCACTCCTCTCTTACTAAGGCCGAGTGCTATCCTGTGTCTTAGCCAGTCAACGGAGGAGTGAACACATTGTAGCACAGCAAATAAAATACTCTATAACCCTTCTCTCAAGTTGTATCTGTTAGCAGCAAACTGCTTGTGCCTTGCCTCATTTACTTCGCTGTTAACCCATCCACTGCTACTCCAACTTTTTCCTCCCCAGATGTCCATAGAGGAGCGACTGGGAGAGATTGACTTGTCACGTGAGAAGGGCGGAGTCAAGGAAACCCCCTCTCTGCAGACGGACAACTTCGCGGTGCTACTGGTGCAGGGTCTGGAGAGCAAGGACGCCAACATCCTCAATGTGAGCGGACCCTTTTATTTTTGAATATATGGGCTCCGATATGCCAGATAAGGCACTTGCAACACACCACAAGATCCCTGTAGTGTTCAGAAAAATTTATGAAATATTTCTCTCACTGATCTGGGGGTTCGTAATATCCAAAGTCTCCAGTGATCATGTGGTGTCAAAACATAATTTTTTTGTCACTATAGTGAATGCTTTGAGCAACAAAACCGGCGCGTGCTCAACTAGGGGTCAAAACAAATTGACAACATGTAAACTACAGTGCATTCGGGAAGTATTCAGGCCCCTTAACTTTGCACATTTTGTTACGTTGCAGCCTTAATCTAAAATGGATTAAGTTAATACATTGTTTTTCCCCCCTCATTAATATACACCATAATGGCAAAGCAAAAATAGGTTTAGATATTTTTGCAAATGTAGAAACTGATATCATGTTTATGTAAGTATTCAGACCCTTTACTCAGGACTTTGTTGAAGCACCTTTGGTAACAGTTACAGCCTCGAGTCTAATTGGGTATGACGTTACAAGCTTGGCACATCTGTATTTGGGGAGTTTCTTCCATTCTTCTCTGCAGATCCTCTTTAAGCTCTGTCAGGTTGAATGGAGAGTGTCGAAGCACATCTATGTTCAAGTCCGGCCTCTGGCTGAGCCACTCAAGGACATTCCGAGGCCAGTCCTGCTTTGTTTTGGTCGTTGTCCTGTTGGAAGGCGAGCTCTGTTAGTGACCATTAGGTTCTTGGTCTTCTCCCTGACCAAGGCTCTTCCCCGATTGCTCAGTTTGGCTGGGCTGCCAGCTCTAGGAAGAGTCTCTTGGTGGTTCCAAACTACTTCCTTATAAGAATGATGGAGGCCTCTTCTTGGGGATCTAAAATGCTGCAATTTTTTGGTATCCTTCCCCAGATCTGTGGCTCGACACAATCCTTTCTCGGACCTCTATGGAGGATTCCTTCGACCTCATGGCATGGTTTTTGCTCTGACATGCACTGTCAACTGTGGGACCTTATGTAGATGGGTGTGCCTTTTACAAATCATGTCCAATCAATTGAATTTACCACAGGTGGACTCAAATCAAGTTGTAGAAACATCTGAAGGATGATCAATGGAAACAGGTCGCACCTAAGCTCAATTTCAAGTCTCATAGAAAAGGGTCTGAATATTTATTTAAATAAGTTATTTCTGTGGTTTTTATAAATATTCGCTTTGTCATTTTGTGGTATTGTGTGTAGATTGAGGAACACAATTAATTTAATACATTTTAGAACGCTATACCGTAACACAGTGGAAAAAGTGAAGTGGTCTGAATGGTTTCCAAATTCACTGTGTTTAGTCTCAATGCATATTGAACGTAAAGAGCACCTGTCTTTCAAATGCTTTAGTTGTTGGTTGGCTAGCTAGCTAGTGGAGTTTTGCCATCTTAGCATTAACATGAAGTCAGTCAACATTACATGGTAACAAGAACTTGCTGAAATGAGCCACCTACGATTCCACACACGGCAGCTTCTTGTCATTGTTGCTAGCGACGTTTAAATGTTAATGTTGAGCCCATAATGTTTTTCTGCGGTGCAGTTATCACAAAACTACCACTAACATAGCATTTCCCAAACTGTCCTGGGGACCCCTAGGGGTATTCATTTTTGGTTTTGCTCTAGCACTACACAGCTGACTCAAATGATCAACGCTGGATAATGAGTTTGAATTTGAATCAGCTTAGTATGTGTTTGGGAAATGCTGCACCAACAGGTCCCTATCCTAATGAAACGGCACAATTTCACCAATACACTTGAAGTTTACATACACTTAGGTTGGAGTCATTAAAACTAGTTTTTCAACCATTCAACAAATTTCTTGTTAAATATCCCGGATCCGGGAGAATTGTCATCAACTACGCTAATTAGCATAGCGCAACGGTCAAAACATATTACTAGAAAATATTCATATTCATGAAGTCACAAGTGAAATATAGTGAAACACAGCTTAGCCTTTTGTTAATCACCCTGTCATCTTAGATTTTGAAATTATGCTTTACAGCCAAAGCAAGACAAGCGTTTGTAAGTTTATCGATAGCCTAGCATTGCATTATGTCCAGCTAGCAGCAGGAAGCTTGGTCATGATAATCATGATAAATAAATAAGAAATAGACGGTTTGCTTTGGGAACGTTATTTTTCCAAAAATGAAAATAGTGCCCCCTAGTTTCAAGAGGTTAACAAGCTATCATTTTGGCAAGTCTGTTAGGATATTTTCCAACATTTGTTTACAGATAATTATTTCACTTAAATCACTACATCACAATTCCAATTGGTCAGAAGTTTACCTACACTAAGTTGACTGTGCCTTTAAACAGCTTGGAAAATTCCAGAAAATAATGTCATGGCTTTAGAAGCTTCTTATAGGCTAATTTACATTATTTGAGTCAATTGGAGGTGTACCTGTGGATGTATTTCTAGGCCTTCCTTCAAACTCAGTGCCTCTTTGCTTGACATCATGGAAAAATCAAAAGAAATCAGCCAAGAACCCAGAAAAAATGTCTGGTTCATCCTTGGGAGCAATTTCCAAATGCCTGAAGATACCATGTTCATCTGTACAAACAATAGTACGCAAGTACAAATACCATGGGACCACGCATCCGTCATACTTCTCAGGAAGGAGACTCGTTCTGTCTCCTAGAGATGACATTACTTTGGTGCGAAAAGTGCAAATCAATCCCAGAACAACAGCAAAGGACCTTGTGAAGATGCTGGAGGAAACAAGTGCAAAAGTATTTATATCCACAGTAAAAACGAGTCCTTTATCGACAACCTGAAAGGCCGCTCAGCAAGGAAGAAGCCACAGGTCCAAAACCGCCATAAAAAAGCCAGACTACGGTTTGCAACTGCACATGGGGACAAAGATCGTACTTTTTGGAGAAATGTCCCATGGTCTGATGAAACAAAAATAAAACTGTTTGGCCATAATGACCATCGTCAGGTTTGGAGGAAAAGGGGGAGGCTTGCAAGCCGAAGAACACCATCCCAACCGTGAAGCACGGGGGTGGCAGCATCATGTTGTGGGGGTGCTTTGCTGCAGGAGGGACTGGTGGACATGAGGAAGAAAAATAATGTGGATATATTGAAGCAACATCTCAAGACATCCGTCAGGAAGTTAAAGCTTGGTTGCAAATGGGTCTTCCAAATGGACTATGACCCCAAGCATACTTACAAAGTTGTGGCAAAATTGCTTAAGGACAACGAAGTCATGGTATTGGAGTGACCATCACAAAGCCCTGACCTCAATCCTATAGAACATTTGTGGGCAGAACTGAAAAAGCATCTGCGAGCAAGGAGGCCCTCAAACCTGACACCAGCTCTGTCAGGAGGAGGAATGGGCTAAAATTCACCCAACTTATTGTGGGAAGCTTGTGGAAGGCTACCCGACACGTTTGACCCAAGTTAAACACCTCTACCAAATACTAATTGAGTGTACGTAACCTTCTGACGCACTGGGAATGTGGTGAAAGAAATTAAAGTTGAAATAATTCACTACTATTCTTGACAATTCACATTCTAAAAATAGTGGTGATCCTAACTGATCTAGATAGGGAATTTTTACTAGGATTAAATGTATTTGGTTAAGGTGTATGTAAACCTCTGACTTCAAATGTACTTAATTCTCCATGCTGTAAGTAGATGTGCATCTTTAAAATTGTTTGCAACGGAGATCAAGCACTCCGCACATCATCGTTGAGTTGAAAAATGGCAATGAGACAGCAAAGCGATAGCAGCAAAGTCCTCTATGACAATACTATAATAAGAAAATGTCAACTTTTGAGGTTGAAATGAGCTACATTGGCAGTACAGGTGCAATGCTGTACAAACCATTGCTGACCGATAAGGGACTGAGTGAGAAAATCATAGTGCTGATTACAGAATTGCAGTTGATAGCCATCGTCAATGGGTTGAGGATGTCCGCTTCAATACCCTAATGGTATATCTAGAACCTGACTACAAATGCCATGTTGAGAAAAACGTGACTGCCCTGATGGAGTAATTGTACAATGATGGCTCTGCAAGTACAAAGCGCGAGCTCTCAAACCATATGTGGCGATGACAACACATTGTTGGACGTTGATGAATATGCCGACATGCATCACTGCAGTGATCCATCACATTAAGAAGTGGGACTTGAAGTCCCATTTACTGAGAACTTCAAGGAGAGGCACACAACAGAGATCCTAAAATATACCATCGTTGCTGAGTGGGTGGGGGACAGCAGTAAGGAGAGCGCCAACTGGTAGTTTGCCAGGACTGCTGTAGATCCAACTGCATTGCCCCGTAGTGGTCATACACAGGACCATATCTGAATTGTAAATGTTATTTAAAAAAAGTTTAAATGACAATGGTACTTTGAAACATTGAACCTTTTTTTAAATTTGTCACATCGCTAATTGGTATCTGACATTCAGAATCATAAAGCATGTCTACCGCCCCCATCGCATCATTTTTGTGGCGTTTCAGCCATCCAATCTTGATCTTACGCTTTATTTGTAGTTTATAGAATAAAGGTAAATTGGTATGGAGTTTTTTGGTAAGTAAGATCCCTGACCCTTCCGCTTTTTGTCAGTGACATACATTTACAGTTTCTCTGAAATCTGTTCATTGACATTGGTCCCTCTGCCCCACAGAATGTGTTTCAGACCCGGAAGGATAACTTAATAAAGAAAACCGTTTCCCGGTTACCCATCCCTGCCGTCTTGCCATTGGTGGAAGAGCTCACCAAGAGAATGCAAGGGCATCCATACATGTAAGTGAACACCCCCTAATCGGATATGATCAGATGTTGATGATATTCACATTCCCGTTGATGCAAGACAAAGACCAACTAAATTCTGCCGCTAAATCTTTATTTACCTTGAGTCATTTAGCAGATGTTCTTATCCAGAGCGATTTACAGGAGCAATAAGGGTTAAGTGCTTTGCTCAAGGGCACGTTAGTAGATTATTAACCAAGTCCGCTCAAGGATTCAAACCAGTGAACGTTTTGGGCCATTACTGGCCCAATTGTTTTTAGTTAAATCTAGTTGAAGGCATCATTCCTAAACCCTTCACCCTGATATTGTTGCCTGAAGGGAACCTAACTTCACCCCAACTCAACTAGTTTCTCCTTTTCCCATTTGTACTACAGGGCAGTGCTGATGGTGCGATGGCTCAAGGCTGTTCTCATGCAGCACACCTCCTACCTGTCCTCGGTGAGTCTATCCTTGGGTGTCTTCAGCTAGCTGCTAACTTCAAACCCAAAACATGGTTTGTTCTGGGGAATGTATAAAAATAAATACTGTTCAGCTCATTAGCTCACAAACATTTGGAGAGTTAAGTTTTTTGTTTTTGACTAACAGTTTATACAATTGTACACACTTATACAGTCAGATTATTGACCCAGGACCAATGTTTATACTTCCTCAAAACGAGGAGTGAATTTATTATATGTTATACTGACTTATTTTATACTGACTTTTATACCTTTTTTTTTTATACTGCTTTTGTTCTATCCCTGTACCAGTTGCCAGACCTGGTGTCTCAGCTGGGAGTGTTGTACCACATGATTGAGAGCAGAGTCAAAATGTTCCACAAACTGACCAAGCTGCACGGCAAGCTCTATCTGCTCATGACACAGGTACGTCTTGGCACTAGTTGTTTTCACTCCACAGTTAATTCAAGTGCTACTACCAAAAACTCGACACGGGAAACCAGGTTCAGAGAAAAGCCTACGCTGTGTTTGAATAACCATACTAACGTAGTGTATATTACATACTTAATGAGTATATACAGTTGAAGTCAGAAGTTCACATACACCAAATATATTTAAACTCAGTTTTTCACAATTCCTGACATTTAATCCTAGTAAAAATTCAGTTAGGATTACCACTTTTATTTTAAGAATGTGAAATGTCAGAATAATAGTAGTGATTTATTTCAGCTTTTATTTCTTTCATCACATTCCCAGTGGGTCAGAAGATTACATACACTCAATTAGTATTTGGTAGCCTTCCACAAGCTTTCCACAAAAAGTTGGGTGAATTCTGGCCCATTCCTCCTGACAGATCTGAGCTGGTGTTACTGAGTCAGGTTTGTAGGCCTCCTTGCTCGCAGACGCTTTTTCAGTTCGGCCCATAAATTCTCTATAGGGTTGAAGTCAGGGCTTTGTGATGGCCACTCCAATGCCTTGACTTTTTTGTCCTTAAGCCATTTTGCCACAACTTTGGAAGTATGCTTGGGGTCATTGTGCATTTGGAAGACCCATTTGCGACCAAGCTTTAACTTCCTGACTGATGTCTTGAGATGTTGCTTCAATATATCCACATAATTTTTCTTCCTCATGATGCCATCTATTTTGTGAAATGCCACCACAATGATGCTGCCACAATGATTCTGCCACCGCTGTGCTTCACGGTTGGGATGATGTTCTTCGGCTTGCAAACCTCCCCCTTTTTCCTCCAAACATGACGATGGTCATTATGGCCAAACAGTACTATTTTTGTTTCATCAGGCCAGCCCATCTGGCTTTTTTTATGGCGGTTTTGAAGCAGTGGCTTCTTCCTTGCTGAACAGCCTTTCAGGTTACGTCTAAATAGGACTCGTTTTACTGTGACTATAGATACTTGTACCGGTTTCCTCCAGCATCTTCACAAGGTCTTTTGCTGCTGTTCTGGGATTGATTAGCATTTTTCATCTCTAGGAGGCAGAACGCGTCTCCTTCCTGAGCAGTATGACAGCTGTGGTCTCATGGTGTTTATACTTGCGTACTATTGTTTGTACAGAACGTGGTTCCTTCGGGCGTTTGGAATTTGCTCTGAAGGATGAACCAGACTTGTGGAGCTCTACAATTTTTTGGGGGGTCTTGGCTGATTTTCTTTAGATTTTCCCATGATGTCCAGCTAAGAGGCACTGAGTTTGAAGGTAGGCCTTGAAATACATCCACAGGTACACCTCCAATAGTCTAATTGACATAATTTGAGTCAATCAGAAGCTTCTAAAGCCATGACATTTTCTTGGATTTTCCAAGCTGTTTAAAGGCAGTCAACTTAGTGTATGTAAACTTCCGACTTCAGCTGTACAACATACTATTAGTGCATTTTACTATACTGTAAACGAACAGTTAGCTACAACATTTTAAGACTTCATTAACAAAGTCCATTGAGAACGCACAATGACAATACCACTTAGCTAAGCAAAGAATAACGTGAACAATCAAGTCAACATATATATGCTATACTGGCAAGTTCGCTGCGTTAGTAGCCAAGTAACATACCCGTACATAAACTCCTCTCCCCGTGAAGGGATGAGTAGCAGGCAGTTGAATTTGGGCGTGCATTTAATCCGGATGTGAAAATACTGCCCCCTGTCACCAAGAAGTTAAGTACTGCAGTACATCTCCTCATGGACTGCACCAGATTTGCCAGTTCTTGCTGTGAGATGTTACCCCACTCTTCCTCCAAGGCACCTGCAAGTTCCCGGTTGTTTCTGGGGAGAATGGCCCTAGCCCTCACACTCCGATCCGACAGGTCCCAGACGTGCTCAATGGGATTTAGATCAGGGTTCTTCGCTGGCCATGGCAGAACACTGACCTTCCTGTCTTGCAGGTAATCACGCACAGAACAAGCAGTGTGGCTGGTGGCATTGTCATGCTGGAGGGTCATGTCAGGATGAGCCTGCAGGAAGGGTGCCACTTGAGGGAGGAGGAGGTCTTCCCTGTAACGCACAGCGTTGAGATTGCCTCCAATGACAACAAGCTCAGTCCAATGATGCTGTGACACACTGCCCCAGACCATGACGGACCCTCCACCTCCAAACCGGTCCCACCCCAGAGTACAGGCTCCGGTGTAACGCTCATTTCTTCGACAATAAACGCCTATCCAACCATCACACCCGGTGAGACAAAACCGTGACTCGTCAGTGAAAAGCACTTCTTGCCAGTCCTGTCTGGTCCAGCGACGGTGGGTTTGTGCCCATAGGCGACGTTGTTGCCGGTGATGTCTGGGGACTTTGTTTTGTCCGAGTTTACATGCAGCTGCTGTAATGATGGGCTATGCGGTTCGTAAGACCAGCGTAGCTAACAATTTGTCAGCCAACATAACGTGTAATTTAATTGAGAAGTTATTTATTACATTGTTCAACATTTTAGCATTTGTCGTTAATTAAAACAATTAATTTGTATCCGCTCTCGTTGGACTTCAGCTGCATATTTTCCACCATGTAATTAAAAAAAAAAAATTTTTTAAGCCATGCCCATTTCCTGGAGAATTGTATTTTGGGCTCCAAAAGCATGGCAGTAGTGTCCACTGCTTGTTTTCGTACGACACC